>NC_069501.1:678829536-679124536 GCF_027579735.1 Bombina bombina | reverse complement strand
CCAAAGAGGGGGGGAGAGAGCCAATGAGGGGGCAGAGAGAGCCAATGAGGGGGGAGAGAGAGCCAAAGAGGGGGGAGAGAACAAAAGAGGGGGCAGAGAGAGCCAAAGAGGGGGGAGAGAGAGCCAATGAGGGGGCAGAGAGAGCCAAAGAGGGGGGAGAGAGATCCAAAGAAGGGGGAGAGAACAAAAGAGGGGGCAGAGAGAGCCAAAGAGGGGAGAGAGAGAGCCAAAGAAGGGGGAGAGAGAGCCAAAGAAAGGGGGGAGAGAGCCAAAGAGGGGAGAGAGAGAACAAAAGAGGGGGCAGAGAGAGCAAAAGAAAGGGGGGAGAGAGCCAAAGAGGGGAGAGAGAGAGCCAAAGAGGGGAGAGAGAGAGCCAAAGAGGGGGCAGAGAGAGCCAAAGAGGGGGCAGTGAGAGCCAAAGAGGGGGCAGTGAGAGCCAAAGAGGGGGGAGAGAGAGCCAAAGAGGGGGGAGAGAGAGCCAAAGAGGGGGGAGAGAACCAAAGAGGGGGGAGAGAGAGCCAAAGAGGGGGGAGAGAGAGCCAAAGAGGGGGGAGAGAACAAAAGAGGGGGAAGAGAGAGCCAAACAGGGGGCAGAGAGAGACAATGAGGGGGCAGAGAGAGCCAAAGAGGGGGGAGAAAGAGCCAAAGAGGGGGGAGAGAACAAAAGAGGGGGCAGAGAGAGCAAAAGAAAGGGGGGAGAGAGCCAAAGAGGGGGGGGAGAACAAAAGAGGGGGGGAGAGGACAAAAGAGGGGGCAGAGAGAGCCAAAGAGGGGGGGGAGAGAGAGCCAAAGAGGGGGGAGAGAGCCAAATATATGGGGGAGAGAGACAAATAGAGGGGGGAGAGAACAAAAGAGTGGGCAGAGAGAGCCAAAGAGGGGGCAGAGAGAGCCAAAGAGGGGGGAGAGAGACAAATAGAGTGGGGAGAGCCAAAGAGGGGGGGGAGAGAGAGCCAATGAGGGGGCAGAGAGAGCCAATGAGGGGGGAGAGAGAGCCAAAGAGGGGGGAGAGAACAAAAGAGGGGGCAGAGAGAGCCAAAGAGGGGGGAGAGAGAGCCAATGAGGGGGCAGAGAGAGCCAAAGAGGGGGGAGAGAGAGCCAAAGAGGGGGGAGAGAGAGCCAAAGAGGGGAGAGAGAACAAAAAAGGGGGCAGAGAGAGAAAAAAAAAGGGGGTGAGAGCCAAAGAGGGGAGAGAGAGAGCAAAAGAGGGGGGAGAGAACAAAAGAGGGGGCAGGGAGAGCCAAAGAGGGGGGAGAGAGAGCCAAAGAAGGGGGAGAGAGAGCTAAAAAAAAGGGGGGAGAGAGCCAAAGAGGGGAGAGAGAGAACAAAAGAGGGGGCAGAGAGAGCAAAAGAAAGGGGGGAGAGAGCCAAAGAGGGGAGAGAGAGAGCCAAAAAGGGGAGAGAGAGAGCCAAAGAGGGGGCAGAGAGAGTCAAAGAGGGGGCAGTGAGAGCCAAAGAGGGGGCAGTGAGAGCCAAAGAGGGGGGAGAGAGAGCCAAAGAGGGGGGAGAGAGAGCCAAAGAGGGGGGAGAGAACCAAAGAGGGGGGAGAGAGAGCCAAAGAGGGGGGAGAGAGAGCCAAAGAGGGGGCAGAGAGAGCCAAAGAGGGAAGAGAGAGCCAAAGAGGGTAGAGTGCAAAGGAGAGGGGGGAGAGAAAGCAAAAGAGAGGGGGAGAGAAAGCAAAAGAGAGGGGGAGAGAAAGCAAAAGAGAGGGGGAGAGAAAGCAAAAGAGAGGGGGAGAGAGAGCAATAGAGAGGGGGTGAGAGCAAGGGGTGGGACCGCTGTACTGCAAAAAATGGCCCGTGTACACGGGCTTTAGTACTAGTGAGTAATAAAGGGATTATCCATCTTTTAAAGCAATAACAATTCTGGTGTAGACTGTCCCTTTAATTGCAAATGTCAAAAAATTTAATAATTAATAATAATAATAATAATGTTCCTTTAACATAGACATATATACAG
Organism: Bombina bombina; assembly: GCF_027579735.1. NCBI lineage: Eukaryota > Metazoa > Chordata > Amphibia > Anura > Bombinatoridae > Bombina > Bombina bombina. Next base: position 679,122,580 of record NC_069501.1, on the reverse strand, counting down.
ATACATGTCTAAAGATCAATATGTATGCATGTTAATATATGTGTACATATGTATTTATATATTCATATGTGTATATATGTATTTACAGACATATATACACATATAAACACATAAATACATATTTATACATATAAAGACATATATAGCAGTTCATTGGAGCCATTTGCAGTTAAGTTTATGCAGTTTTCCAATGTAATAAAGTGTTATACTGTATTTTTACTATAAATATTTGACATTTCAATGTTCTGCACATAGAAGAATATATTCCATGAATTTATAAATAGATAATTCCTATATACCTGTATATAACTATACCTATGTATAATCATCTATATATATATAGGTATAGATATATATTGTACAAAAAACTTCAGCTATATGTAGAAATATTTATTTATGAATAAATAGAACATATTCTTGTATGTGAAGAACATTGTAATTGTGAAATATTTATATTTTCATGTTGGGTTAGTGCACCTAAGAATATGCGATCAGGTTTGCGCGAGAGTGGGGTGTTCTTTTTCCTGCATTGACTTCTATAGGGGAATACTTGAACGCGCACGCGATATTCTAAGTTCGGCTTTTTTAGCTCATTGGGTTAGGGCACAAGCGAAAAAAGTTTACTTTCAACTCATAATACAAGCGCAACCCAACGTGAGCAAAAAGCTTACTTCTAGCATTTAAGTGTTAACATTTTTCTCTGTACGTGCATGTGAAGCATAGCTAGATATTCTCAGTGCAAAAGCATTTAAAATTTTGCAGCTGCTCAGAGTGCCAGTGGGGCTTGTTTGTTGTCAGCAATTAACAAATTCATTCATTACCAGATGATACATGCACATTAAGCTCTCTGAGCAAGTGCTGTTTTCAAAATTCTGGTGCATAGTGTATGATTAAATACACTTTTAAAGGGGGCGGAGCTAACAGCCAAGGAGAATGGACGTGTTTTACTAGAGCTCCACAAAAAAACAACAAACACACTAGAATTTTAGGGTTGCTATCAGTAACTGCAGTTAGAGAACTACTAACTTGTGTCCCTTACAAGTCTCCTGGATTCTCTGATGCCCTATATGTGCCACAAAGTTTGAGACGGAACTTTGATTTGGAGGCCTACAAAACTAAGCGAGCAGAAGCTATGATGGCCGCACAACTTTAAACAATTGGTGAAAGCTACTTTCAAGCATCAGTTGTGTCGGCTGTTTTCCTGTATAATCTGTATAGGCTGAAGCTTACACGGTATCATGGGTGATTTCCACATGGCCATCCTGGCTCTCTTTGCGGAATACGACTGGAAGCTGATGAGCAGAATGGATCGACTTATAGCCACCGTCAGTCCCAGAGGTACAGAGAGTTCAGATTTTGAGCTATGCACAGAAGACCGGGGAGCGGATCTCAGAACGCAGCTAAACCATATGCCGAAAAGTACCTGTCAGTGCCTGTTGCCAGCTATAGATACTGACCTTTTGGATGCTAACAAGCCCGCTGCTGCTCTGGTGGATGCGGCCGGTCCGCTGGAGATAGGGGCGAGCTGTTTGGGTATTAAAGAAGAGACAGTCCCGACGGTCCCTAGAGAGGATATGGCGAGGAGTAAGGCTGGTACTCAAATCTCCTGGTTGGGACTGAAGAACCGGCCGGAGCAGCCTGTATTGCTGCATTGCTCTGAAGAGCCTACCCGTGTAGGAGAGCCTTCAAGACAAGGAGAAACCACGGAAAAAGGTATACCGCATACACTGGTACACTTTGATCTTAACGGCTGGATAGCCTTGGAGTCATGTACTGACTGGGACTCCCGGTGGAAGTTTTCGCATGACAGGACTCCCCTTGCTGCATATTATATGTTAACAGACTCCTTTAATGTGTGTGGAGTGGGGTAAACATTGACCTTGCGGCACTGCTGACTATCGACACTTTATTTTCCCCAATTGCGCTGATTCCAAAAGCCTGAGTCAAATGCATTTTATGTTTCTCTTTCTCTCCCTGTGTAATAGACCTGTTTAGGATTTATACAGTTTGCAGTTGCTCTCAGAGGTCCTTTTGTTTTCTGATTTCTAGACCGGCTACATAAGGGAGTCCTGCACCTACTAATGTACTGAACATTTCATCTATTATTAAGAAACCTAGGGAGCCCTAAGGTGGACATGTACCCATTATAGAAAACTTTGGTTGGAGATAGTACATTTTGATGTTATTACATAGATTTAAAGTAGCGGGGAGCAATTTGAAACTGGGATGCCTCTTGGGGGTTAATGTGTCATGGGGCACAGTGGGGGTCATGAAATCCCCTATGCACCTATTTGTTATTTTCCTGATTGTTGTATATGTTTGGTGAGCAAGTTTAATGTTGCATGTTGCTTTGAAGTGCTGTTGTCTGGTTGTGTTGTGAGTCATATTGCATATCTTATTGTAATTTGATTGTTAGAAACACATATGTTAATGAGTGTCCCCATGCTAAATAGTCTGACTTACAGTGTGAGCCTATTAGTAAGGTAAAGCAAGTAGATGCTAAATATATCTGTACAGAACAATAACCAATATATGTCAATAACCTATTCCAGCATTAAGATAGACTGAGCATTGCTTAGCAAGGCCTGTTGGATTTATATCTTATCACACTGTCTGCTATCACTGTAGTGAAGATGTAGAGTCTACTGAACAAGACAATAATTGAGCTAGTCTTTGGATGAAGTATTTTGGGATCAAAAGAGCAATTAGACATTAACCTACCACTGGCTTAGAGGAAATGCCTTTGTTATTAGAGCCTAGCTTTCTCAATATATTACGCACTGCTCGGCCATATAATGGAAACAAAGTTTATGTGTATATGCTTATACGCCATATTACACTAGTTGTCCGTTGTACTGATATTGAAATGCAGAACTATGTAAACAGCAATGTATTACTGACAGGTAAGACGCACCTTTGCAGCTTAAGCTATTCCCATCCAGGATGAGCAAACTTGTAATGTTGTTAAACACATTTTGTGGTTACTGCTAATATGCATAGGATACATGTTATTTGAATAATGAGAGCATACACAGAGGATACAGGTCAGACTAGGTATTAAGTTTGATAACGGGGACTTCATTACTAGTTTTTCATTCGCCCCCCCTCACCCCCCCCCTCCCCTTTCCCCCCTCCCCCCATTACAAAGTTGTGATCCCCTTCCATTCTTGTTCCAGTTTTCTGGACCTACCCAAGGTCCTGGTAGCGGTGTGAAGGAAAAGGTTAAATATAGGCCCAAAAGTGGCCTAAAGCATTCAAAAATCCTCTGATTGTTACTTTAAGTGCATGGGGGCCCAAAAGTGGCCGAAGCCATTCCTGAGTCAAAAACAAGGGGGAGGTTTGGTGTTTGCTCTCTAACCATTATGCGTGAAATCTTTTTTTTTGTTTTTTCTTTCTTCAACTTTATCGTTAAATCAAATTGTTATATTTGAGGTTATGTATGGTACTGTACATCTCTGTATCAACGTATGACTTTTGTTGTACTGAGCAAACTGAATTTTGCATTTGTATTGTTGGTCCCTCAATAAAAACTATTAAAAAAAAATAAAAAAAAAAAATACACTTTTAAAACAAATATATCTTTTACTAGAAACAGTTTTGCTAATGCATGTATATTGCAAAAATGTGTCTATTCAAAAGTAAAAAAGTGAAATGAACCCATGTCCATTCCAATATTGCCTGGCATGTCCCTTTAATGGCTAGAAAGATTACAAGTAGTCCACTATTTAGTGCTTTCACTTGAGCGTAAAGTTTGATAGACAGAAGTTTTTTTCTGTGCGTTGGGTAACACGCCTTTTACAAGCAATAAAAGTAAAAATTTTGCGTGCTAGCAAAACCCAACACATGCTAACCAAATATCACAACCGCAGTAACTTATTCTCCCCATAGAAGTCAATGGAGAGCGCAGAAGAATAAACTTAACACCTATTGCTCATGCTAATCTGACAGAATTTATGAATAAAAAATGAAATTTTTTATGTGAAAAACATAGGAATGTTAAATAGGAATAACATGCTTCAGGGTTCACAATTTATATAATTGTTATAAATCCAGTGAGTGCGGATTTTGTATTTTATATATACCTGTATATATATATATATATATATATATATATATTGGAACACAGGAGAGCACTCTCACTTTTCAGTTAAACTGCCAGGGTGCTAGTACAGGATAAATAAAAGTTACTTTTATATATATATATATATATATATATATATATATATATATATATATATATATATATATACATATATATACAATAGTCCAGGAGAACCCAGCACACTCATAACCTTCCAACTCCCAGGGTGCCCAGCAACTCCGTATACAGAAAAAAGTTCCACAAAGGCAAGCACTCGCTGGCATTTTATCAAAAAACTGTTTTTACTGTGCAACAAGCAATACGTGAACGTTTTTGGGCATCCGCCCATCCTCAGACAGTTAATAAAATGCCAGCGAGTGCTTGCCTTTGTGGAACTTATATATATATATATATATATATATATATATATCACACTTGACTCAAACCTTTCCTTCACTCCTCACATTCAGTCCACCTTAAAAACATCTCTAAAATTAGACATTTCCTTACACAGGACACAACTAAGATTTTAATCCACTCTCTCATCCTTTCCCGCCTCAACTACTGCAACTCCGTCCTCTCTGGTCTACCTAGCTGCCGCCTAGCTCCTTTACAATCCATAATGAATGCCTCTGTAGGCTCATCTACCTTACACATCACTCTTCATCTGCTGCGCCTCTCTGCCAATCCCTTCACTGTCTTCCTCTTGCCTCCAGGATTAAACACAAAATCCTCACTCTACATACAAAGCCCTCAACTGCACTGCTCCCCCCTACATTTCAGACCGTGGGGGGTAGTTATCAAGCCGTCTACTTTTCTGGCTTCGCCGGCCCAATACGCCCGCCTAAGCTCGCCTACCTTCGCCGCCGCGGACCTTGAATACGTTCGCCTAAGTTATCAAATAAAGCTGTCAAAAAGCCGCGGGGCGATGAGCAGCGGACTGTGACAGTTATCACTCATCCGATCTCGCTGCCCTTCGGCTTTTTCCCAGCTTTATTGCTAGCCTGTCACTAAGCACTCACACTAAACTGCACTGTTCTACCCCCCATACCGGCGCCCCCGGAGCCCCCCGCAACTAAATAAAGTTACTAACCCCTAAACCGCCGCTCCTAGACCCTGCCGCAACTCTTATAAATGTATTAACCCCTAAACCGCCGCTCCTAGACCCTGCCGCAACTCTTATAAATGTATTAACCCCTAAACCGCCGCTCCCGGACACCGCTGCCACCTACAGTATACCTAGTAACCCCTATCCTGCCCCCCCTACACCGTCGCCCTCTATTATAAAATTATTAACCCCTATCCTGCTGATCCCGCACCTCTCCGCAACTAAATAAATAGTTTAACCCCTAAACCGCCGCTCCATGAACCCGCCGCAACCTATATTAAACCTATTAACCCCTATCCTGCCCCCCCTACACCGTCGCCACCTATAATAAATTTATTAACCCCTATCCTGCCCCCCACTACGCCGCCGCCACTGTAATAAAATTATTAACCCCTAAACCTAAGTCTAACCCTAACGCCCCCCTAACTTAAATATTAATTAAATAAATCTAAATAAATTAACTCTTATTAACTAAATGAATCCTATTTAAAACTAAATACTTACCTTTAAAATAAACCCTAATATAGCTACAATATAAATAAGAATTATATTCTAGCTATCTTAGGATTTATATTTATTTGACAGGTAACTTTCAATTTATTTTAACCATGTACAATAACTATTAAATAGTTATTAACTATTTAATAGCTTACCTAGCTAAAATAAAGAGAAATGTACCTGTGAAATAAATCCTAACCTAAGTTACAATTACACCTAACACTACACTATACTTTAATAAATTATTACTATTTAAAAATAAATACTTACCTGTAAAATAAACCCTAAGATAGCTACAATATAATTAATAATTATATTATAGCTATCTTAGGATTTATATTTATTTTACAGGTAACTTTGTATTTATTTTAGCTAGTTAGAATAGTTATTAAATAATTATTTACTATTTAATAACTACCTAGCTAAAAGAAATACAAAATTACCTGTAAAATAAATCCTAACCTAAGTTACAATTAAACCTAATACTACACTATCATTAAATTAACTAAATAAACTACCTACAAATAACTACAATTAAATACAATTACATAAACTAACTAAAGTACAAAAAATAAAAAAAGCTAAGTTACAAAAAATAAAAAATTAAGTTACAAACATGTTAAAAATATTACTACAATTTTAAGATACTTACACCTAATCTAAGCCCCCTAATAAAATAACAAACCCCCCAAAATAAGAAAAATCCCTACCCTATTCTAAATTAAATAAATTTCAAAGCTCTTTTACCTTACCAGCCCTTAAAAGGGCCATTTGTGGGGGCATGCCCCAAAAAGTTCAGCTCTTTTGCCTGTAAAAGAAAAATACAACCCCCCCCAACATTAAAACCCACCACCCACATACCCCTAATCTAACCCAAACCCCCCTTACAAAAACCTAACACTAATCCCCTGAAGATCATCCTACCTTTAGTCGTCTTCACTCAGCCGAGCCACCGATGGAACTGAAGAGGACATCCGGAGCGGAAGAAGTTAATCCTCCAAGCGGCGCTGAAGAAATCTTCCATCCGATGAAGTCATCATCCAGGCGGCGCTGAAGAAGTCTTTGATCCGGCCGATGTCATCTTCCAAGAGGCGCTGAAGATGTCTTCTATCCGGGCGAAGTCATCTTCCAAGCCGGGTCTTGAATCTTCTTTCCGCCGACGCGGAACCACCTTCTTCACCGACGGACTACGACGAATGACGGCTCCTTTAAGGGACGTCATCCAAGATGGCGTCCCCTCAATTCCGATTGGCTGATAGGATTCTATCAGCCAATCGGAATTAAGGTAGGAAAAATCTGATTGGCTGATGGAATCAGCCAATCAGATTGAGCTCGCATTCTATTGGCTGTTCCGATCAGCCAATAGAATGCGAGCTCAATCTGATTGGCTGATTGGATCAGCCAATCGGATTGAACTTGAATCTGATTGGCTGATTCCATCAGCCAATCAGATTTTCCTACCTTAATTCCGATTGGCTGATAGAATCCTATCAGCCAATCGGAATTGAGGGGACGCCATCTTGGATGACGTCCCTTAAAGGAGCCGTCATTCGTCGTAGTCCGTCGGTGAAGAAGGTGGTTCCGCGTCGGCGGAAGGAAGATTCAAGACCCGGCTTGGAAGATGACTTCGCCCGGATAGAAGACATCTTCAGCGCCTCTTGGAAGATGACATCGGCCGGATCAAAGACTTCTTCAGTGCCGCCTGGATGATGACTTCATCGGATGGAAGATTTCTTCAGCGCCGCTTGGAGGATTAACTTCTTCCGCTCCGGATGTCCTCTTCAGTTCCATCGGTGGCTCGGCTGAGTGAAGACGACTCAAGGTAGGATGATCTTCAGGGGATTAGTGTTAGGTTTTTGTAAGGGGGGTTTGGGTTAGATTAGGGGTATGTGGGTGGTGGGTTTTAATGTTGGGGGGGGTTGTATTTTTCTTTTACAGGCAAAAGAGCTGAACTTTTTGGGGCATGCCCCCACAAATGGCCCTTTTAAGGGCTGGTAAGGTAAAAGAGCTTTGAAATTTATTTAATTTAGAATAGGGTAGGGATTTTTCTTATTTTGGGGGGTTTGTTATTTTATTAGGGGGCTTAGATTAGGTGTAAGTAGCTTAAAATTGTTGTAATATTTTTAACGTGTTTGTAACTTCTTTTTTTATTTTTTGTAACTTAGCTTTTTTTATTTTTTGTACTTTAGTTAGTTTATGTAATTGTATTTAATTGTAGTTATTTGTAGGTAGTTTATTTAGTTAATTTAATGATAGTGTAGTATTAGGTTTAATTGTAACTTAGGTTAGGATTTATTTTACAGGTAATTTTGTATTTCTTTTAGCTAGGTAGTTATTAAATAGTTAATAACTATTTAATAACTATTCTAACTAGCTAAAATAAATACAAAGTTACCTGTCAAATAAATATAAATCCTAAGATAGCTATAATATAATTATTAATTATATTGTAGCTATATTAGGGTTTATTTTAAAGGTAAGTATTTAGTTTTAAATAGGATTCATTTAGTTAATAAGAGTTAATTTATTTAGATTTATTTAATTAATTATTTAAGTTAGGGGGGCGTTAGGGTTAGGGTTAGACTTAGGTTTAGGGGTTAATAATTTTATTACAGTGGCGGCGGCGTAGTGGGGGGCAGGATAGGGGTTAATAAATTTATTATAGGTGGCGACGGTGTAGGGGGGGCAGGATAGGGGTTAATACTTTTAATATAGGTTGCTGCGGGTTCAGGGAGCGGCGGTTTAGGGGTTAATACATTTATTATAGTTGCGGTGGGCTCCGGGAGCGGCGGTTTAGGGGGTAATAACTTTATTTAGTTGCGGCGGTGTAGGGGGGGTCAGATTAGCGGTGTTTAGACTCGGGGTACATGTTAGGGTGTTAGGTGTAGACAGCTCCCATAGGAATCAATGGGATGTCTGTCAGCAGCGAACTTGTACTTTCGCTATGGTCAGACTCCCATTGATTCCTATGGGATCCGCCGCCTCCAGGCTGGCGCTTTGAAAACCAGGTACGCTGGGCCGTAAAAGTGCCGAGCGTACCTGCTAGTTTTTTGATAACTAGCAAAAGTAGTGAGAATGTGCCGCACTTGTGTGCGGAACATCTGGAGTGACGTAAGAATCGATCTGTGTCGGACTGAGTCCGGCGGATCGAAGTTTACGTCACAAAATTCTACTTTTGCCGGTCTCGAGCCTTTGATAACTAAGGCGAATCAGCCTCGCCACAAATACGCTGCGGAATTCCAGCGTATTTGAGGTTGACAGCTTGATAACTAGGCCCCCTTGTCTCTAGATACTCTCCCTCCCGTCCCCTTCACTATGCTCATGATCTCCTATTCTCCTCCTCTCTTGTTACTTCCTCACATTGCAGTTTACAGGACTTCTCCAGACTGGCCCCCATCTTGTGGAACTCCCTGCCTTGCTCCACAAGACTCTCCCCTAGTTTTAACAGCTTCAAGCACTCCCTAAAGACTCTATAATTCAGCGATGCATACAACCTACACTAATTTTTCCTACCTCAATTGCTTTTCCCTTGAACCCCTTAGAACGTAAGCCTATGAGCCCACCTGTTTGCAGATCGCCTTCATAAGAGCCGACTACAACAGTGCAACTCTCGACAGGGCCCTCTACCTATTTGATCCCTATAAATGTTATCCTGTATACCGACTATGTTTATAGCGCTGCAGAATCTGTTGGTGCTCTATAAATACCTGATAATGGTAATAATAACTATATATATATATATATATATATATATATATATATATATATATATATATATATATATATATATAACACATAAAGGAAACCCAGCACTCACCAGCTAGCTGACAGCTAAGATTTAAAATGGAAAGGTTAGCTGGTGAGTGCTGGGTTTCCTTTATGTGTTGTATTTGTTTTGTAATCCCCCATGGTTCTTGCACCCACTCCTGTCTGAGGTTAACTGCCTATGACTCTGGTGATGGCACAGCTTTTTGTGAGTGCTATTTAGCACCCAGGGCTGGCATGTTGCTGGGTCATGGGATGTGTACCTGGTCCGGTTTTGGAGTGCAGTCCCCCTTCCGTGTTTTTTATTTATATATATATATATATATATATATATATATATATATATATAATACTTGAAAAAAGAAACGAGGAACCAGGAACTTAATTGCCAAGTGGTTTATTCAATACACAAAGTGGGTAGCACTAACACAAGTGTGCAAGGGGTGCTAGAACTGACGCGTTTTGCCCATGCTCACATGCGCTTCATCAGAGATCAATATATATATACTGTATATTATTTTTTTTACAGTATGCATAACAATAATGTTCTGACAAGGGGTAATTTCTTCCCCAAAACATTAATAAATGTTATTTTTCTGGATGCACAAATCCTGTGAGTACTGCAATTGTATTTCAAAGTTAATATAGTATATATATACTGTGTGTGTGTGTGTGTGCGACTATTGGATTTATGTGAAGCTCATAGGATACAGATCACTTGCCAAGCTAGAATGGTCTGAAATGTCCATAATGTGTTATGAGTTTCAGAGTATGACCCATGAGATCTGTTGTTCTTAGCTTCAGCTAAGGAGAAAACTGTTAATGACTTGTCCTTCTAGCAAGGCCTCAGGTAGATCAAATCTCTCATTTCCCATATCTAAAAAACTCATATTGTAAAATAGTGACATGTCTAAAATCATCAACTATTATTGTTCACTTTATTATCATTAGAAATACCAAATATCTGATTTTGATAAATGAGATCCTTGACATACAGTATCTTATCTGCAGTTCCTTTTACCCTCAAATTTATTTAACTATTCATATTACTTTATGGCACCAACCGAGAAGAGTCATTCAATTAATACTTACTGAAGAATACTGGGGAGCTACGTTTAATTAACTTCTGTTACCACTGTTAGCAGTAGCTTAGTTCATTAATCTCAGAGCTACAATAGATTAGTTATCCCTGCATGATGCGAATAACTCGGGGCAGTCAGACTATCTCAAGACAATACTTTGGAGCTCTATTTAACAATAATGTCTTCAACGATGGTAACTTGATATAGCAACAACGATACAAGTTTCTGCTCCAACTACAACAGCAACCAGGTATCAAGTGGCTATGACCTGGGAAAGTGCAGAGACTGCTCCCTGATGTGTGCGCAATGACAGAGAGGAGAAGCTTTAGGGGCGCCAGAGGCAGGCTGGTTTGTAGACAGATGCCAAAGGGATGTTTACTGAGGTGACACATGCATTCAGTTCCATTCAGTCAGCTGTTTACTAAATTGATTACGCTGGAAACACATTGTAATTTCAGGCACAGCACAAAAGTCTGGCAAGGGAATCAAGCAACAGGGGGACTCTTTTACCTTTTATGTTTTGTATGAAATAAATTTGGGGTAGAGGTTTTGTAGACAGAAACACAAGGTTTGAAGTAATAGAGAAGTGTCAAATGATGACAGGAGGAGAGCCGGGGGGTGGGGGGGGATTAGAGGCACATCAAATCAAGAAAAGGTCAGGTTGATGGATAAAGAGAGGAATGAAAAATAAAACAAATAGAAAATGAGGAATAAAAGAAAACAGACTGCAAGGCCAGGAAAAGCGGAAAATGAGATTCATTATTTTTTTTCTCTACACACTAAGGGGTTATTGATTGACACCATAAGATTAAAGTATTGTACTATTAAATTTGAATGCATTTCACAAAGCATGGTATGTGAAGCCCTGGTAGACATGCTGTAAACATTGCAGCAATGCCCACAGGCACTGTATCTATGCTTGTGTATAACACTTGATATGAATTCATTAGTACTTGAAAACTTAGAAATCACAAAACCTATTCTGCGCTGGGGTTCAGTGAAATATTTCCAAGAACACTGTAGCCTTATCATTATTTTAGCCATGCTATTTTCTTTAGTAAATACTAATTAACCTCTATATTAACACCAAACTCTGCTTCTTAGCCATTCTGCATTCTTTGGAATTCTTCAATACACACAATTTAATTATACGATATTAAGAGCTAGGCACCTTAAGGGCACTAACAGAGGAATGAAACCACCGTATGCATGAGTGCGCGGGTGAATATTAATTGAGGCTATCAAAGCATTGGATGAGAACATAATTAAGTCATCAATTGTGTCTTCTGTAAATTTTCTGTTTTAAATGTTATTCGGGGAATAAACTTAAGTTATGGAAAGGGAAAGTCTAATAGAAATTGTGAAATAATACTAAAAGCTACATTTTGTGGAGTTAAAATAGGGTATTAATGAAAGAGTGAAAGCTGGATGCAGTCATCTTTATGTAAATCTCAATATTCTGTGAATCTATGCATTCATATCCAAATTTAAAGTGAACATTTACCATTTCATATCTTATAAGACTCACAGCTCATTACACATGCTGATTTCCAACTACTAATAAGAAAACATTTCACTTGTGTTTATTTACTATTGCAGCCATAGAACTTTTATTTTTGTAAATAAACTTTAATTTGTACTGCTTTGACACAAATGATACTTAAACATGTTTTATGCACAATTGTACTTCAATTTTACATCTAATCACATCCCATCTAAAAGTGGGCATACTAATGCTATATGTATTATTGAAAAATGGATCTTCCATCATTTGTTCTTGTGTACAGGAGGCATGCCCACATCAAGCTGTGGGAGTCTTTTTATGACAAACATCCAAAATGTACAGCATCTGTGTATGATGTATAGGATTTTTAAATTATAAACACTAATACCAAAGGATTTCAAGATTTTGAATTATCAGTTTACCTGTAAAATATCTATATCTATATTTTTATGGTCGACCAATTTGGGGAGTAGGATACATAATGTATGGATAGAGAACTTTCGGTGAAATGTTTATTATTATTGACCACCAGGGGGAGTAGTAGATGTTTATAGGTATATAGGTGCATGATAAATTAGCGCTCCACTTGTAATCTAGCCCTAAATAAATGCTAGATAAAATGATGCATTCAAAGAAAAGATTAGTCTGAGGATAACATGTAGATGTATTTTTAAAAGTTGTATTAACTGTTTAACAAAATAAGTGTAAAGTTTTAGTGTCTATAAAACAATGGGAGCTGCCATGTTGTAACTTAGGTTACCTTCTCTGCTGTGGCCAATTAGGGACAGCTAGCTATAAATATGTCATTAGAGTGTGCAGCCAATGGCTGTGTGGGATATAACAGTGTTCTGCACTTCCATTTCTAACAGGAACTGAAAAGTTAACAATTTCAGAATTAAATTACATGAAAAGGGGACAAAATAAACAATGAGTCTATTGTATGTGTGTGTGTATATATATATATATATATATATATATATATGATTTATCATTTTATATAACCATCTCAAAGTGTTTGATGAATAGACCCCATATTGTTCCTATTGAACGATTCTTTCCTGTATCACTAAAGATATAACAAAACATTATTTCTTTCATGTAATTAGCAAGAGTCCATGAGCTAGTGACGTATGGGATATACATTCCTACCAGGAGGGGCAAAGTTTCCCAAACCTCAAAATGCCTATAAATACACCCCTCACCACACCCACAATTCAGTTTTACAAACTTTGCCTCCCGTGGAGGTGGTGAAGTAAGTTTGTGCTAGATTCTACGCAACAGGCTGGAGCCCGGTTTTCCTCTCAGAGTGCAGTGAATGTCAGAGGGATGTGAAGAGAGTATTGCCTATTTGAATTCAATGGTCTCCTTCTACGGGATCTATTTCATAGGTTCTCTGTTATCGGTCGTAGAGATTCATCTCTTACCTCCCTTTTCAGATCGACTATATACTCTTATATACCATTACCTCTACTGATTCTCGTTTCAGTACTGGTTTGGCTATCTACTATATGTAGATGAGTGTCCTGGGGTAAGTAAGTTTTATTTTTTGTGACACTCTAAGCTGTGGTTGGGCACTTTATATATAAAGTTCTAAATATATGTCTTTAAACTTATATTTGCCTTGATTCAGGATGATCAATATTCCTTATTTCAGACAAGTCAGTTTCATTATTTCGGTTAATGCATATGAATATTAAATTTTTTCTTACCTTAAAAATTGTTTTCAAATTGACTTTTTTTCCTGAAAATGCTTTAATTTATTGCGTCATTCTTGGCGCAGACTTTTTTGGCGCAAAATTTTTTTTGTCATTTCGCCGGAAGTTGTTTGTGATTGTGTAATTTTTTTTGACGTTTTGCGCCAAAAATGTCGGCGTTACCAGATGTGGCGTCATTCTTGGCAACAAAAAATTTAAGGCGCCAATAAAATATCGGCTTACCAGATGTGGCGTCTTTTTTGGCGCTAAAAAATGTGGGCGTCATTCTTGTCTCCACCTTTTTTTCACATTATTTCAGTCTCATTTTTTCATTGCTTCTGGTTGCTAGAGGCTTATTCATTGGCATTCTTTCCCATTCCTGAAACTGTCATTTAAGGAATTTGATAATTTTTCTTTATATGTTGTTTTTTCTTTTACATATTGCAAGATGTCTCAGATTGACCCTGGATCAGAATCTACTTCTGGAAAGACGCTGCCTGATGCTGGTTCTACCAAAGTTAAGTGCATTTGTTGTAAACTTGTGGTAACTGTTCCTCCGGCTGTAGTTTGTGATGAATGTCATGATAAGCTTGCTAATGCAGATAGTATTTCCATTAGTAATATACCATTACCTGTTGCTGTTCCCTCAACATCTAATAGTCAGGATGTTCCTGTTAATATAAGAGATTTTGTTTCTAAATCTATTAGGAAGGCTATGTCTGTTATTCCTCCTTCCAGTAAACGTAAAAGGTCTTTTAAAACTTCTCATTTTTCAGATGAAATTTTAAAATGACCGTCATCATTCTGATTTGTCTGTTTCTGATGAGGATTTTTCTGGTTCAGAGGATTCTGTCTCAGATATTGACACTGATAAATCTTCATATTTATTTAAGATGGAATTTATTCGCTCTTTACTTAAAGAAGTTTTAATCGCTTTAGAGATGGAGAAATCTAGTCCTCTTGATACTAAATCTACTAAGCGTTTAAATTCGGTTTTTAAACCTCCTGCTATTTCTGAAGTAATTTCTAGGGAATGGAATAATATGGGTACTTCATTTACTCCTTCTCAAAGGTTTAAGAAATTGTATCCTGTGCCATCTGACAGATTAGAGTTTTGGGACAAAATCCCTAAAGTTGATGGGGCTATCTATACTCTTGCTAAACGTACTACTATTCCTACGGCAGATAGTACTTCCTTTAAGGATCCTTTAGATAGGAAGATTGAATCCTTTCTAAGAAAAGCTTATTTGTGTTCAGGTAATCTTCTGAGGCCTGCTATCTCTTTGGCTGATGTTGCTGCTGCTTCCACTTTTTGGTTGGAGGCTTTAGCACAACAAGTATCAGACCATAATACTCATAGCATTGTTAAACTCCTTCAACATGCTAATAACTTTATTTGTGATGCCATCTTTGATATCATTAGAGTTGATGTCAGGTATATGTCTTTAGCTATTTTAGCTAGAAGAGCTTTATGGCTTAAAACTTGGAATGCAGATATGTCTTCTAAGTCAACTTTGCTTTCTCTTTCTTTCCAAGGTAATAAATTATTTGGTTCACAGTTGGATTCAATTATTTCAACTGTTACTGGGGGGAAAGGAACTTTTTTGCCTCAGGACAAAAAATCTAAAGGTAAATACAGGGCTGCTAATCGTTTTCGTTCCTTTCATCAGAATAAGGAACAGAAGCCTGACCCTTCCTCTAAAGGAACGGTTTCTGTCTGGAAACCTTCTCCAATCTGGAATAAAACCAAGCCTTTTAGAAAGTCAAAACCAGCTCCCAAGTCCACATGAAGGTGCGGCCATCATTCCAGCACAGCTGGTAGGGGGCAGGTTATGATTTTTCAAAGACATTTGGATCAATTCGATTCACAGTCTTTGGATTCAGAACATTGTTTCACAAGGGTACAGAATAGGTTTCAAGGTAAGGCCACCTGCGAGGAGATTTTTTCTCTCTCGCATTCCAATGAACCCAGTGAAGGCTCAGGCATTTCTGAAATGTGTTTCAGATCTAGAGTTGGCTGGAGTAATTGTGCCAGTTCCAGTTCTGGAACAGGGTCTGGGGTTTTACTCAAATCTATTCATTGTACCAAAGAAGGAGAATTCCTTCAGACCAGTTCTAGATCTAAAGATATTGAATCGTTATGTAAGAATACCAACATTCAAAATGGTAACTATAAGGACTATTCTGCCTTTTGTTCAGCAAGGGCATTATATGTCCACAATAGATTTACAGGATGCATATCTTCATATTCCGATTCATCCAGATCACTTTCAGTTTCTGAGATTCTCTTTTCTAGACAAGCATTACCAGTTTGTGGCCCTTCCGTTTGGCCTAGCAACAGCTCCAAGGATCTTTTCAAAGGTTCTCGTGCCCTTCTCTCTGTAATCAGAGAACAGGGTATTGCGGTATTTCCTTATTTGGACGATATCTTGGTACTTGCTCAGTCTTTACATTCTGCAGAATCTCACACAAATCAACTTGTGTTGTTTCTTCAAAGACATGGTTGGAGGATCAATTTACCAAAGAGTTTGTTGATTCCTCAGACAAAGGTAACCTATTTGGGTTTTCAAATAGATTCAGTGTCCATGACCTTGTCTCTAACAGAAAAGAGACGTCTGAAATTGGTTTCAGCCTGTCAAAACCTTCAGTCTCAATCATTCCCTTTGGTAGGTTTGTGCATGGAAATTCTAGGTCTCATGACTGCTGCATCGGACGCGATCCCTTTTGCTGGTTTTCACATGCGACCTCTTCAGCTTTGTATGCTGAACCAGTGGTGCAGGGATTATACAAAGATATCACAATTAATATCCTTAAATCCCAATGTACAACACTCTCTGACGTGGTGGATAGATCACCATCGTTTAGTCCAAGGGGCTTCTTTTGTTCGTCCAACCTGGACTGTGATCTCAACAGATGCGAGTCTGTCAGGTTGGGGAGCTGTATGGGGATCTCTGACAGCGCAGGGTGTTTGGGAATCTCAGGAGGCGAGATTACCAATCAACATTTTGGAACTCCGTGCGATTTTCAGAGCTCTTCAGTTTTGGCCTCTTCTGAAGAGAGAATCGTTTATTTGTTTTCAGACAGACAATGTCACAACCGTGGCATATGTCAATCATAAAGGTGGGACTCACAGTCCTCAGGCTATGAAAGAAGTATCTCGGATACTTGTATGGGCGGAATCCAGCTCCTGTCTAATCTCTGCGGTTCACATCCCAGGTGTAGACAATTGGGAAGCGGATTATCTCAGTCGCCAGACGTTATACATTGGGGCGAATGGTCCCTTCACCCAGAGGTATTTCTTCAGATTGTTCAAATCTGGGGACCTCCAGAAATAGATCTGATGGCCTCTCATCTAAACAAGAAACTTCCCAGGTATCTGTCCAGATCCAGGGACCCTCAGGCGGAGGCAGTGGTCGCGTTGTCGCTTCCTTGGAATTATCATCCTGCCTATATCTTTCCGCCTCTAGTTCTTCTTCCAAAGGTGATTTCCAAAATTCTAATGGAACATTCGTTTGTGCTGCTGGTGGCTCCAGCATGGCCTCACAGGTTTTGGTATGCGGATCTAATTTGGATGGCCAGTTGCCAACCTTGGACTCTTCCGTTAAGACCAGACCTTCTATCTCAAGGCCCTTTTTTCCATCAGGATCTCAAATCATTAAATTTGAAGGTATGGAAATTGAACGCTTGATTCTTAGTCATAGAGGTTTCTCTGACTCAGTAATTAATACTATGTTACAGGCTCGTAAATCTGTGTCTAGGAAGATTTATTATCGAGTCTGGACGACTTACATTTCTTGGTGTTCTTCTCAGAAATTCTCCTGGCATTCTTTCAGAATTCCTAGAATTTTACAGTTTCTTCAGGATGGTTTGGATAAAGGTTTGTCTGCAAGTTCTTTGAAAGGACAAATCTCTGCTCTTTCTGTTCTTTTTCACAGAAAGATTGCTAATCTTCCTGATATTCATTGTTTTGTACAGGCTTTGGTTCGTATCAAACCTGTCATTAAGTCAATCTCTCCTCCTTGGAGTCTTAATTTGGTTCTGAGGGCTTTACAAGCTCCTCTGTTTGAACCTATGCATTCTCTGGACATTAAATTACTTTCTTGGAAAGTTCTGTTCCTTTTGGCCATCTCTTCTGCTAGAAGAGTTTCTGAATTATCTGCTCTTTCTTGTGAATCTCCTTTTCTGATTTTTCATCAGGATAAGGCAGTGTTGCGGACTTCATTTAAATTTTTACCTAAGGTTGTGAATTCTAACAATATTAGTAGAGAAATTGTGGTTCCTTCATTGTGTCCTAATCCTAAGAATTCAAAGGAGAGATCTTTACATTCTTTGGATGTAGTAAGAGCTTTGAAATATTATGTTGAAGCTACTAAAGATTTTAGAAAGACTTCTAGTCTATTTGTTATCTTTTCTGGCTCCAGAAAAGGTCAGAAGGCCTCCGCCATTTCTTTGGCGTCTTGGTTAAAGTCTTTGATTCATCATGCTTATGTAGAGTTGGGTAAATTCCCGCCTCAAAAAATTACAGCTCATTCTACTAGGTCAGTTTCTACTTCCTGGGCGTTTAGGAATAAAGCTTCTGTTGATCAGGTTTGCAAAGCAGCAACTTGGTCTTCTTTGCATACTTTTACTAAATTCTACCATTTTGATGTGTTTTCTTCTTCTGAAGCAGTTTTTGGTAGAAAAGTACTTCAGGCAGCTGTTTCAGTTTGACTCTTCTGCTTATATTTTCAGTTTTTTTCATTATTGAGATTAAAACTTTTGTTTTGGGTTGTGGATTATTATTATTTTTCAGCGGAATTGGCTGTCTTTATTTTATCCCTCCCTCTCTAGTGACTCTTGCGTGGAAGTTCCACATCTTGGGTATTAATTATCCCATACGTCACTAGCTCATGGACTCTTGCTAATTACATGAAAGAAAACATAATTTATGTAAGAACTTACCTGATAATGATATGAGTCCATGAGGCCCACCCTTTTTTGTGGTGGTTATGATTTTTTTGTATAAAGCACAATTATTTCAATTCCTTATTTTGATGCTTTCGCTCCTTTCTTATCACCCCACTTCTTGGTTATTCGTTAAACTGAATTGTGGGTGTGATGAGGGGTGTATTTATAGGCATTTTGAGGTTTGGGAAACTTTGCCCCTCCTGGTAGGAATGTATATCCCATACGTCAGTAGCTCATGGACTAATATGAAAGAAATGAATTTATCAGGTAAGTTCTTACATAAATTATGTTTTTTCTACAGACACTTTTTTTCTTGCTCACTGTTTATCACATTTCATAGTGGGAAAAATGTTGGGTACTTTTATTATATAACATATAATTACACTTACTAAGTTACCCATTGGCCCAAAAATACATAGCTTGGATAAAGCTATGCTGATCTTTTGCAATCACATTTTCTTTTCAATACAAGCTTTCAACACCATTAATGTGACATATTTGCTCTTTTAACTTGCCAGAGAGTAAAAGATATAAGTATTTATGAAAACCTGAATGTCATTCAATCTCAGATAGTCATTAAAGATTTAATTTTGACTTGTTTCTTATCTTTTAAACTGCCAACACTGTAGCACATTTTACCTTGCTTTTACAAAGGCTCTGATTAATCATGTCTTTAGAATCCTGCTGTGATAATAGACTTATCTATTATTGACATTCAGCCTAGACCTTCTGGCAAGCCAACACAAACTTATTTAAATGGACATTAAAAGGGAACATTTTTTCTGTCATGTACGTTTTCTTATATGAAAAAGGTAAGTAAATCTGTTTAAATGTAATGTGGAACTAAGAGGAGATGCATGGTTGTGTACAGGACTCTACTGTTCATTGGCTGATAGGGACAACTCACACTCAGCTAGATTATGAGTTTTGCGTTAGTTAAAAAGCATCGTTATGCTTTATAACGATGCTTTTTCCATAACGCCGCTATTATAACTCTTGCAAGTATAGGTGTAACGCACACCTTTTTGGCCGTCACGCAACGTCAGTACCGCACTTTTAAAAAAGTCCTTTTTCAATGGGACTTTCATAGCGCTGGTATTACAAGTTTGCCTGGGAGGCCAAAAAGTGAGCGGTACACTTTATACTGACAAGATCTGTATCGACATTTAAAGTCGGTAGTTATGAGTTTCACGTTACAAAGCTGTAGCTTAAAACTCATAACTAAAGTGTTAAAAAGTAAACCAACACCCATAAACTACCTATTAACCCCTAAACCAAGGCACTACCACATTGCAAACACTATAATAAATTAATTAACCCCTAATCTGCCGCTCTCGACATCGCCACCACTATTAAAATGTATTAACCCCTATTCTGTCGCTCACCGACATCGTTGCCACTATAATAAACTTATTAACCCCTAAACTGCTACCCTCCCGCATTGCAAACACTATTTGAATATTATTAAACCCTAATCTGCTGTCCGCCCACACCAATGCTATAATAAACCTATTAACCCCTAAACCGCCACCCTCCCGCATCACTATATAAATATATTTACCCCTAAACCTAACCCTAATGTAATCCTAAGCCTAAATCTAACTCTAACCCTAACACCCCCTAACTTAAATAAAAACTAAAATAAATCTAAATAAAACTTATAATTATTACCGAAATTACCTATTTAAAACTAATAGTTACATTGTAGCTAGCTTAGGTTTTATTTTTATTTCACAGGTAAGTTTGTATTTATTTTAACTAGGTAGGCTAGTTAGTAAATAGTTATTAACTATTCACTAACTACCTAGTTAAAATAAATACAAAGTTACCTGTAAAATAAAACCTTACCTGCCTTACACTAAAACCTAACATTACAATAAAATAAAATAAATTAAATTAATCAAATACAATTATCTAAATTACAAAAAAACCCCACTAAATTACAAAAAATAAAAAACAAAATTATCAAAAATAAAAACAAATTACTCCTAATCTAATCGCCTTATCAAAATAATAAAATCCCCCACAAAATAAAAAAAAACTAGCCTATACTAAACTGTCAATAGCCCTTAAAAAGGCCTTTTGTGGGGCATTGCCCCAAAGAAATCAGCTCTTTTACCTGTAAAAAAAAAATACAAACAACCCCCCAACAGTAAAACCCACCATCCACGCAACCAAACCTCCCAAATAAAAACCTATCTAAATAAACCTAAGCTAACCATTGCCCAGAAAAGGGCATTTGGATGGGCATTGCCCTTAAAAGGGCATTTAGCTCTTCTGCCATGCCCTGAAAAGGGAAAACACTAACCCCCGAAGATCCACTTACAGTTTTTGAAGTCCAGACATCCATTCTCATCCAGCCGGCGAAGTCCTCATCAAAGCGGGCAGAAGTATTCATCCAAGCGGGCAGAAGTCCTCATTGAAGTGGCCAGAAGTCTTCATCCAGACGGCATCTTCTATCTTCATTCATCCGGCGTGGAACGGGTCCATCTTCAAGACATCCAGCGCGGAGCATCCTCTTCTTTCGATGGTCGCTGAAGAATGAAGTTTCCCTTTAAGTGACGTCATCCAAGATGGAGTCTCTTACATTCTGATTGCTGATAGAATTCTATCAGCCATTAGGAATTAAAGGTGAAAAAATCCTATTGGCTGTTGCATTCAGCCAATAGGATTGAGCTTGCATTCTATTGGCTATTCCAATCAGCCAATAGAACGTGAGCTCAATGCTACTGGCTGATTGGATCAGCCAATAGGATGAAAGCTTAATCCTAATGGCTGATTGCAAAAGCTAATAGGATTTTTTCACCTTTAACTCCTATTGATTGATAGAATTCTATCAGCCAATTCGGAATGTAAGGGACGGCATGTTGGATGACATCACTTAAAGGGAAACTTCATTCTTCAGCGACCATCAGAAGAAGAGGATGCTCGCTCTGTGCCAGATGGATGAAGATAGAAGATGACGTCCGGATGAGAACTTCTGCCCGCTTGGATGAAGACTTCTGCCCGCTTCGATGAGGACTTCGCCGGCTGGATGAGGATGGATATCCGGACTTCGAAAACTGTAAGTGGATCTTCGGGGGTTATTGTTAGATTTTTATACGTTTTTTTTCGGTGGGTTTTATTTTTAGTTTAGGGTTTGGGCACTTTTTTTTGCCTTTTGGGCATGGCAAAAGAGCTAAATGCCCTTTTAAGGGCAATGCCCATCCAAATGCCCTTTTCAGGGCATGGCAAAAGAGCTAAATGCCCTTTTAAGGGCAATGCCCATCCAAATGCCCTTTTCAGGGCAACGGTTAGCTTTGGTTTATTTACATAGGTTTTTATTTGGGGGGTTTGGTTTGGTGGGTGGTGGGTTTTACTGTTGGGGGGTTGTTTTGTATATTTTTTTATAGGTAAAGGAGCTGATTTCTTTGGGGCAATGCCCCGCAAAAGGCCCTTTTAAGGGCTATTGGCAGTTTAGTGTAGGCTAGGTTTTTTTTTATTTTTGGGGGCTTTCTTTATTTTGATAGGGCTATTTGATTAGGAGTAATTCGTTTTTATTTTTGATAATTTTGTTTTTTATTTTTTGTAATTTAGTGTCTATTTTTTGTAATTTAGATAATTGTATTTGATTAATTTAATTTATTTCATTTTATTGTAATGTTAGGTTTTAGTGTAAGGCAGGTTAGGTTTTTATTTACAGGTAACTTTGTATTTGTTTTAACTAGGTGGTTAGTAAATACTTAATAACTATTTACTAACTATTCTACCTAGTTAAAATAAATACAAATTTACCTGTGAAATAAAAATAAAACCTAAGCTAGCTACAATGTAACTATTAGTTATATTGTAGCTATCTTAGGTTTTATTTTATAGGTAAGTATTTAGTTTTAAATATGAATTATTCATTGTAAGTTTTATTTAGATTTATTTTAATTATATTTAAGTTAGGGGGGGTTAGGGTTAGACTTAGGCTTAGGGTTACGTTAGGGTTAGGGTTATGCTTAGGGTTAGGATTACGTTAGGGTTGGGGTTAGGTTTTGGGTTTAATATATTTATTTAGTGTTAGTGATGTGAGAGGCCAGAGGTTTAGGAGTTAATAACTTTAGCATAGTGGCGGCGACATTGGGGGCAGCAGATTTGGGGTTAATAACTGTGATGTTGGCTGTGGCGATATTGGGAGCGGCAGATTAGGGGTCAATAGTTTTATTTAGCTTGCGGCGATGTTAGGGCCAGCATATTAGGGGTTAATAACATTATGTAGGTTGCGGGGATGTTAGGGGCAGCAGATTAGGGGTGTTTAGACTTGATTTTTATGTTAGGGTGTTTAAACGTAACTTTTTCTTTCCCTATAGACATCAATGGGGCTGCGTTACGGAGCTTTTGTTTCCGCAATCGCAGGTGTTAGGCTTTTTTTTAGCTGATTCTCCCCATTGATGTCTATGGGGAAATCGTGCACGAGCACGTCAAAGCAGCGCTTGTATTTGGGTGAGGTATGGAGCTCAATGCCACCATATCGCCCGCACAAGTCGGGTTTTACAAAATCTGTAATAGCAGCGCTATAGGGAGGTGAAATAACAATGCTTTTGTGGCGGTCGTTAATTTCCCTATAGCGCTCAAAACTCGTAATCTAGCTGACTGAAAATTATGTATAAATGCAGAGAGCGCATGAAGTCGGCATTTATCGATGTGCAGCGGACATTATCCACAATATCGGATCATGTCCTCTTGCACCGTCTTAAATAGCCCCCTAAATATGCTGCCATTACAAATGGTTGGTGGTAGTAATTTGCGCTCTGAAAATTAACCAAAGGTCAGACTTCTGGTTAATTTTAAAACTGTTCCCCAACTGCCCTCTATTGCTCCAGTTGTAGTGCTTTTATTCATTTAAAAAATATATACTATATATTTTAGAGCAGGGGTTGGCAAGAGGTAGAGCCGCTGGTGAATTTTGAGGTGACCGCCTGGAAGATTTCAAAAGTCTGCATAATAAGAGAAACATTTCAAACACATCTAGATTCTGAGTGAAGAGCCTCACTACTGTAGATGTATAAGAAATGTTTCTCTTATGCAGACTTTTGAAATCGGCTATGAGTCTATGACGGCGGTAAGTGTACTTCAGCATGTGCGACGTGGCTGTAGCTGAACTCGCTGCCCCAGCTTTGGTTACTGCCTGTCCCAAACTCTCTTACTTTTTGTCTCAAGTGCGGTCAGCCCATAGTACAGACTTTTCATGCGCCAGGCTGAGATGCTGCTCGGTATCCCTGGGTTTGGCAGTTCCAGGTCCTGCTCTGTCTGATATTCTGCTGCTACTTTCTAGTTCTGTCCTCTGTTATTTGTCACCAGGCTCTGCTGGGTGTATGGTCTGGTGATGTTTTTTTTCCCCAGAGTCTGTTACTCCCCCTCAGGATCTTTTACTTACTCTGTACCAGGCTTTGATGCTGCTCTCTGATACTTTCTCTGACACACTAATATTAGCTATACTTTGTGCTAGTTTCTACAGCTTTCTGTCTCCAGAATTTGTTGTCATCAAATTGTTCAGGTCAGTGATGTTGCTGCTATACCAGTCTCTGGTTGCTGTGTAGGTGGTACAGAGCCTGCCACTGTCACTGTCCAAACTATTAGCAGTAGTCCAGCAAGTAGCGTACAGATGGAGGGCAGCCAACAGGACCTGCCCCCTAATCAACCTGACATGGCGACCATTCAATAAAATTACTATGTAGAACGAGTCTGTCTACGATTGGCTGAGAATAGTTCATTGTCATTGTTGTACCTGAGCTGTGGGTTTCCCATGTGTTCCAGGCTTGACTACTCTGCTAGACTCAAGCCATCTTGATTGTGAGACTACTTATTCATACGCAGGCGCGGTACACAGATATGTTTGCTTGATGGTCCCAGCGTGACGTAAAGAGAGAGCTCTTGCAGTAAGTAAAGAGTGCAGCTGTATTTCTTATTAAAGGTGTTTTTTTTAGTTAGGTGACCACGTCACTTGGAATAAAATTAGAGGGAGCCCTTGCCTAACAAAAGTTTGCCCATCCCATTATATATCACTGAAGCAGCACAGTCTCTTGTTGGGGAAAGAAAACAAGTACTGGGCGAGTTTCCTTTATAATATGAATGAACAAAATGTGCTTAGCTTACTCTCAGCAGTATTTAAGCCAACCTTTTACATTTAGGTGCTATAGCTGAGGTAAGGCTGATCAGACAATGAAGGTCATAATGTTATTGCACTAAGACCACCATTTAGTGGAACTGGTAGAAATGGTATTTTGCTCTGATAATAATATAATTGTAATAATAATACTTACCTGTACTGCAGTGCTCCTTTGAGCATTAAAGTGACACATTACAGTTACCATATAACTTTACTGTTTCTTTAAATGATTAACCATTGTTAATGTTTACTAAATAATCAAATTATATACAAGAATGATTTCTGAAAAATTGCAAGCCATGGCTAATTAATGTTTTGTACAAACTGTTCTGAACAAGCTTTCCCTTTTTTGAGCTGTGTTTTACGATCATGCAAAATTATTTTACATGTAATACATATAGCCTTGGCCAACCATGCTGATAACACTGAGAATGAATTTAAATGAGGTTAGATACTCATGAATTTAAATTGAGTTTATAATATTGCTTGCTTTTCAGTTTAAATCTACAGCCCCTTTATGGTGGAAAAAAAATGGTAACCTCATGTTGGTAAAAATGTATTGCTTTTTATGCAGACTATGCACTTTGGGCTAGATTACAAGTGGAGCGCTAATTTAAATAACCAGGCATTATGAGTGCGGTAGCAATTTGCGCTCTGAAAATTATTAACAAGTGGTCAGACCTCTGTTTAATTTTAAAAATGTTCCCCAATTGCTACCAAAGTAAAGTCTGAGGTTCCTTTTTTAAAATAAAAAATGGAAGCATCTTCTTTTTTTTTTTTTTTTTTTTAAATAACGGCAAAAAGCAGTTTTAAGGGGTTAAAGTTAAGGGATGTGGGGTGTTAGAAAAAAAACATCACTGCTAAGTTTCTTTACATTGTGGTCTATGGGGACTGTATGTTCACTGTATGTGAATATATATCTTTATGCTTAAATGCATATACAGTATATGTATGTGTTAATATGTGTATATACACACATAAATATATATGTATATAATCATATAAATATATATCTAGACTTTGCTGCCCATCGCTGTGCGTCTTACCTCCTTCATTGTGCCAGGTTCTCTGCCGCCTTCATTGGAGCCTATGGAAAAGCGCACTCATGAGTTCAAATCTTCCATGCAATGTGAACGCAAGGTTGGATTGCACTCCATTTCAAATAACAGTGCACATTTGTGTGCGCTGGTATTTCAAGTGGAACGCAGATATCACGCCCGCAAAAGCGTAATTTTGTGCTCCACTCTTAGTGGTCAATTGATTATTGGCCGAATTGGGCCAATTCACCCTGCTTCCGTGCGAGCCTTCAGGCTCGTTGGAAACAGGAGTTAAGAAGTAGTGGTCTATAGACAGTTGCTCCTTAACTCATACGCCACCTTTGAGGCGGTGTACAGCAATCTGCCCGATCCTATACGATCGGGCTGATTGACACCCTCTGCTAGCAGCCGCAAATCTGCAGTGGGCGGTATTGCACAAGCAGTTCACTAGAATGCTTGTGCAATACTGAATACGGACAGCGTATGCTGTCCGCATTTAACGATGTCTAGTGGACATGATATGCTATAGCGTATCATGTCCGCCAGACTTTAATAAATTGACCCCTATAATCTGGCTCCTTATAGGCAATTATTTTATTTTGCAGATATCCCATGCAGCATCAAAATATTTAAAAGAAATGTTAAATAAAATATGAATTCTGTTTAAAAATAATATTTCATGATTTGGATGGACATGCAGTAAAAAAAAATCTTTACAAACAGCTTTTATTATCAAATGTATCCTTTTGTTTGGTTGCAACTTCTGGAATTTCTATGTGGGAATACTGAAATAGACTCAGGAGCATGCATGCATCTTGAGTGCTGTGTGCCTGTAACAATATTAAACAAGCAACGTGTAGAGGGAGACTGCAGCAGGCAGTGCACCCTCAGCTCTGCACTTTTGACAAGAGTTTAATCATAGAGTGACTGAAATTGCTACACTATAAAATTTTCTTTACAGGTTACTTGTTAAGTATTCCCACACATTCTACTGCCACATTGGGGGGTAGTTATCAAGCCGTCTACTTTTCTGGCTTCGCCGGCCCAATACGCCCGCCTAAGCTCGCCTCACATCGCCGCCGCGGACCTGAAAAAATACGCCTAAGTTATCAAATAAAGCTGTCAAAAAGCCGCGGGGCGATGAGCAGCGGACTGTGACAGTTATCACTCATCCGATCTCGCTGCCCTTCGGCTTTTTCCCAGCTTTATTGCTAGCCTGTCACTAAGAACTCACACTAAACTACACTGTTCTACCCCCTATACCGGCGCCCCCGGAGCCTCCCGCAACTCAATAAAGTTAGTAACCCCTAAACCGCCGCTCCTAGACCCCGCCGCAACTCTTATAAATGTATTAACCCCTAAACCGCCGCTCCCGGACACCGCCGCAACTATAATAAATGTATTAACCCCTAAACCGCCGCTCCTAGACCCTGCCGCAACTCTTATAAATGTATTAACCCCTAAACCGCCGCTCCCGGACACATTAATTAAATAAACTACCTACAAATAACTACAATTAAATACAATTACATAGGGGGGGTTTGGGTTAGATTAGGGGTATGTGGGTGGTGGGTTTTAATGTTGGGGGGGGGGTTGTATTTTTCTTTTACAGGCAAAAGAGCTGTTTTCTTTGGGGCATGCCCCCACAAATGGCCCTTTTAAGGGCTGGTAAGGTAAAAGAGCTTTGAAATGTATTTAATTTAGAATAGGGTAGGGCATTTTTTTATTTTGGGGGGGTTTGTTATTTTATTAGGGGGCTTAGATTAGGTGTAAGTAGCTTAAAATTGTTGTAATATTTTTAACATGTTTGTAACTTATTTTTTTATTTTTTGTAACTTAGCTTTTTTTATTTTTTGTACTTTAGTTAGTTTATGTAATTGTATTTAATTGTAGTTATTTGTAGGTAGTTTATTTAATTAATTTAATGATAGTGTAGTATTAGGTTTAATTGTAACTTAGGTTAGGATTTATTTTACAGGTAATTTTGTATTTCTTTTAGCTAGGTAGTTATTAAATAGTTAATAACTATTTAATAACTATTCTAACTAGCTAAAATAAATACAAAGTTACCTGTAAAATAAATATAAATCCTAAGATAGCTACAATATAATTATTAATTATATTGTAGCTATCTTAGGGTTTATTTTACAGGTAAGTATTTATTTTTAAATAGGAATAATTTATTAAAGTATAGTGTAGTGTTAGGTGTAATTGTAACTTAGGTTAGGATTTATTTAACAGGTACATTTCTCTTTATTTTAGCTAGGTAAGCTATTAAATAGTTAATAACTATTTAATAGCTATTGTACCTAGTTAAAATAAATTGAAAGGTACCTGTAAAATAAATATAAATCCTAAGATAGCTAGAATATAATTATTATTTATATTGTAGCTATATTAGGGTTTATTTTAAAGGTAAGTATTTAGTTTTAAATAGGATTCATTTAGTTAATAAGAGTTAATTTATTTAGATTTATTTAATTAATATTTAAGTTAGGGGGGCGTTAGGGTTAGACTTAGGTTTAGGGGTTAATAATTTTATTACAGTGGCGGCGGCGTAGTGGGGGGCAGGATAGGGGTTAATAAATTTATTATAGGTGGCGACGGTGTAGGGGGGGCAGATTAGGGGTTAATAAATTTATTATAGGTGGCGACGGTGTAGGGGGGGCAGATTAGGGGTTAATAAATTTATTATAGGTGGCGACGGTGTAGGGGGGGCAGGATAGGGGTTAATACATTTAATATAGGTTGCAGTGGGTTCAGGGAGCGGCGGTTTAGGGGTTAATACATTTATTATAGTTGCGGTGGGCTCCGGGAGCGGCGGTTTAGGGGTTAATATGTATAGAGTAGCTTGCGGTGGGCTCCGGGAGCGGCGGTTTAGGGGGTAATAACTTTATTTAGTTGCGGCGGTGTAGGGGGGGACAGATTAGTGGTGTTTAGACTCGGGGTACATGTTAGGGTGTTAGGTGCAGACAGCTCCCATAGAAATCAATGGGATGTCTGTCAGCAGCGAACTTGTACTTTCGCTATGGTCAGACTCCCATTGATTCCTATGGGATCCGCCGCCTCCAGGGGTGGCGGTTTGAAAACCAGGTACGCTGGGCCATAAAAATGCCGAGCGTACCTGCTAGTTTTTTGATAACTAGCAAAAGTAGTGAGAATGTGCCGCACTTGTGTGCGGAACATCTGGAGTGACGTAAGAATCGATCTGTGTCAGACGGAGTCCGGCGGATCGATGCTTACGTCACAAAATTCTACTTTTGCCGGTCTTGAGCCTTTGATAACTAAGGCGTATCAGCCTCGCCACAAATACGATGCGGAATTCCAGCTTATTTGAGGTTGACGGCTTGATAACTAGGCCCCATTGTGCTCAGGACATGAAAATGAGTCAATTTAAACTAAGTAGGCTAAAGTGAAGAGGTAAATTTAATAAAAGCAACAACCTGTATGCTCTGTCTGATGTATTAAACTTTCATTTTCACTTCCACATCCCTTTAAACTGAGATTTAGGGGCATATTTATCAAGCTCCGTATGGAGCTTGAAGCCCCGTGTTTCTGGCGAGCCTTCAGGTCTAAAGACCGCTGCTCCATAACCTGTTCGCCTGCTCTGAGGTGGCGGACAGACATCGCTGAAAATCAACCTGATCCAATACGATCGGGTTGATTGACACCCCCTGCTGGAGGCCGATTGGCCGCGAATCTACAGGGGGTGGCGTTGCACCAGCAGTTCACAAGAACTGCTGGTGCAATGATAAATGACAAGAGTGTATGCTGTCGGCATTTATCGATGTGTGGCGGACATGATCCGCAATATCGGATCATGTCCGCTCACACATTAATAAATAGGCCCCTTAACCATTACTTATGTTACCATATTAAAGGGATAATAAGCCCAAATTTTTCCTTTCATGATTAAGATAGACTCCTTATAGGATCATGGCCTGACAGACAGGGTTAAAGATTCAATATAGGTTACCTATGCTGTTGAGAAAGAAACGCTGTCGCCCTACAGTGTGAAGGGAGTATACACCTGGGGATCTGAAATAGCATGCTGGATTCACAGGGAGAGACCTCCGTAATTGTAAAGACAAAAAACAACCATCTCCTTGCATATAGTCATAGATTGGTGGTCCTTGAATTAGAATGTTAAACACTATGCGTCAAGCCTTAAATAAAATGTTAAAGCATTTATTGGATATACTTAAAAAAGTAACTCACATGAAATCACAGAAAGACAATAGCGAGAAACGTCATCTAACGCGTTTCACACCCAACTGGCGCTTTCTCAGTTGAGAGAGAGCGCCAGTTGGGCATGAAATGCATCAGATTACGTATCTCGCTATTGTCTTTCTGTGATTTCATGTGAGTTACTTTTTTAAGTATATCCAATAAATGCTTTTACATTTTAAATAAGGCTTGGTGAATAGTGTTTAACGTTCTAATTCAAGGACCACCAATCTATGTCTATATGCAAGGAGACAGTTGTTTTTGTCTTTATGATTAAGATAGAGCATGACATTTTAAGCAACTTTCTAATTTACTGCTATTATCATTTTTTTGATTCTCTTGCTATCTTTATTTGAAAAAGCAGGAATGTAAGTTTAAGAGCCAGCCCATTTTTGGTTCAACACCTGGGTAATGCTTGCTAATTGGTGGCCAAATGTAGCCACTAATCAGCAAGCGCTTCCAAGGTGCTGAGCCAAAAATGGGCATAAAACATAATAAAGGTATATTGCAATGTTATTTCCTCATTTAAAAAATATACAGAGTGATTAAATGCCCCTTTAAGCAACCTGACTTGAAATGTTCAAGTATTGCTGTTTTTGTTTGACATTACCTTTCATTGTTGATATACTTAAAGGGACATTGTACACTAGAGTTTTCTTTGCATAAATGTTTTGTAGACTATCCATTTATATAGCCCATGTGGGAATATTTTGTAACAATGTATAGTTTTGCTTATTTTAAAATAATATGGTGCTGATTTTCAGACTCCTAACCAAGCACCAAAGTTTTCGATGTATACTGAAGTCTACAGACTCCAGCTTGCTCCTGTTTGTATAATGGGCCTTTTTATTTAAAAGGGAAGGGACAAGGGTCTAACGGCTAGATTTGGAGTTTTGTCGGTAACGACCCGAAAAGCTAACGCCGGCTTTTTTCTGGCCGCACCATAAAAATAACTCTGGTATTGAGAGTCCACATAAAGGCTGCGTTAGGCTCCAAAAAAGGAGCGTAGAGCATATTTAACGCAGCTTCAACTCTTGATACCAGAGTTGCTTACGCAAGCGGCCAGCCTCAAAAACGTGCTCGTGCACGATTCCCCCATAGGAAACAATGGGGCTGTTTGAGCTGAAAAAAACCTAACACCTGCAAAAAAGCCGCGTTCAGCTCCTAACGCAGCCCCATTGTTTGCTATGCGGAAACACTTCCTACGTCTGCACGTAACACTCTAACATGTACCCCGAGTCTAAACACCCCTAACCTTACACTTATTAACCCCTAATCTGCCGCACCGCTATCGCTGACCCCTGCATATTATTATTAACCCCTAATCTGCCGCTCCGTAAACCGCCGCTACTTACATTATCCCTATGTACCCCTAATCTGCTGCCCTAACATCGCCGACCCCTATATTATATTTATTAACCCCTAATCTGCCCCCCACAACGTCGCCTCCACCTGCCGACACTTATTAACCCCTAATCTGCCAAGCGGACCTGAGCGCTACTATAATAAAGTTATTAACCCCTAATCCGCCTCACTAACCCTATAATAAATAGTATTAACCCCTAATCTGCCCTCCCTAACATCGCCGACACCTAACTTCAATTATTAACCCCTAATCTGCCGACTGGAGCTCACCGCTATTCTAATAAATGTATTAACCCCTAAAGCTAAGTCTAACCCTAACACTAACATATAATTTACATCTAACGAAATTAATTATCTCTTATTAAATAAATTATTCCTATTTAAAGCTAAATACTTACCTGTAAAATAAATCCTAATATAGCTACAATATAAATTATAATTACTTTGTAGCTATTTTAGGATTAATATTTATTTTACAGGCAACTTTGTAATTATTTTAACCATATACAATAGCTATTAAATAGTTAAGAACTATTTAATAGTTACCTAGTTAAAATAATTACAAAATTACCTGTAAAATAAATCCTAACCTAAGTTAGAATTAAACCTAACACTATACTATCATTAAATTAATTTAATAAAATACCTACAATTACCTACAATTAAACCTAACACTACACTATCAATAAATAAATTAAATACAATTCCTACAAATAACTACAATTAAATAAACTAACTAAAGTACAAAAAATAAAAAAGAACTAAGTTACAAAAAATAAAAAAATATTTACAAACATAAGAAAAAAATTACAACAATTTTAAACTAATTACACCTACTCTAAGCCCCCTAATAAAATAACAAAGACCCCCAAAATAAAAAATGCCCTACCCTATTCTAAATTACTAAAGTTCAAAGCTCTTTTACCTTACCAGCCCTGAACAGGGCCCTTTGCGGGGCATGCCCCAAGAATTTCAGCTCTTTTGCCTGTAAAAAAAAACATGCAATACCCCCCCCAACATTACAACCCACCACCCACATACCCCTAATCTAACCCAAACCCCCCTTAAATAAACCTAACACTAAGCCCCTGAAGATCATCCTACCTTGTCTTCACCTCACCAGGTATCACCGATCCGTCCTGGCTCGAAAATCTTCATCCAACCCAAGCGGGGGCTGGCGATCCATCATCCGGTGGCTGAAGAGGTCCAGAAGAGGCTTCAAAGTCTTCATCCTATCCGGGAAGAAGAGGCGATCCGGACCGGCAACCATCTTGATCCAAGCGGCATCTTCTATCTTCATCCGATGACGACCGGCTCCATCCTGAAGACCTCCACCGCGGACCCATCTTCTTCCGGTGACGTCCAACTGAAGAATGACGGTTCCTTTAAGGGACGTCATACAAAATGGCGTCTCTCGAATTCCAATTGGCTGATAGGATTCTATCAGCCAATCGGAATTAAGGTAGGAATATTCTGATTGGCTGATGGAATCAGCCAATCAGAATCAAGTTCAATCCGATTGGCTGATTCAATCAGCCAATCAGATTGAGCTCGCAGCCAATAGAATGCAAGCTCAATCTGATTGGCTGATCGGATTGAACTTGATTCTGATTGGCTGATTCCATCAGCCAATCAGAATATTCCTACCTTAATTCCGATTGGCTGATAGAATCCTATCAGCCAATCGGAATTCGAGGGACGCCATCTTGGATGACGTCCCTTAAAGGAACCGTTATTCTTCAGTTGGACGTCGCCGGAAGAAGATGGGTCCGCGGTGGAGGTCTTCAGGATGGAGCCGGTCGTCATCAGATGAAGATAGAAGATGCCGCTTGGATCAAGATGGTTGCCGGTCCGGATCGCCTCTTCTTCCCGGATAGGATGAAGACTTTGGAGCCTCTTCTGGACCTCTTCAGCCACCGGATGATGGATCGCCAGCCCCCGCTTGGGTTGGATGAAGATTTAGGAGCCAGGACGGATCGGTGATACCTGGTGAGGTGAAGACAAGGTAGGATGATCTTCAGGGGCTTAGTGTTAGGTTTATTTAAGGGGGGTTTAGGTTAGATTAGGGGTATGTGGGTGGTGGGTTGTAATGTTGGGGGGGGGTATTTTATGTTTTTTTTTACAGGCAAAAGAGCTGAACTTCTTGGGGCATGCCCCGCAAAGGGCCCTGTTCAGGGCTGGTAAGGTAAAAGAGCTTTGAACTTTAGTAATTTAGAATAGGGTAGGGCATTTTTTATTTTGGGGGTCTTTGTTATTTTATTAGGGGGCTTAGAGTAGGTGTAATTAGTTTAAAATTGTTGTAAAATTTTTCTTATGTTTGTAAATATTTTTTTATTTTTGTAACTTAGTTCTTTTTTTATTTTTTGTACTTTGGTTAGTTTATTTAATTGTAGTTATTTGTAGGAATTGTATTTAATTTATTTATTGATAGTGTAGTGTTAGGTTTAATTGTAGGTAATTTTAGGTATTTTATTTAATTAATTTAATGATAGTATAGTGTTAGGTTTAATTCTAACTTAGGTTAGGATTTATTTTACAGGTAATTTTGTAATTATTTTAACTAGGTAACTATTAAATAGTTCTTAACTATTTAATAGCTATTGTACATGGTTAAAATAATTACAAAGTTGCCTGTAAAATAAATATTAATCCTAAAATAGCTACAATGTAATTATAATTTATATTGTAGCTATATTAGGATTTATTTTACAGGTAAGTATTTAGCTTTAAATAGGAATACTTTATTTAATAAGAGTTAATTTATTTTGTTAGATTAAAATTATATTTAATTTAGGGGGGTGTTAGTGTTAGGGTTAGACTTAGCTTTAGGGGTTAATACATTTATTAGAATAGCGGTGAGCTCCGGTCGGCAGATTAGGGGTTAATAATTGAAGTTAGGTGTCGGCGATGTTAGGGAGGGCAGATTAGGGGTTAATACTATTTATTATAGGGTTAGTGAGGCGGATTAGGGGTTAATAACTTTATTATAGTAGCAGTGCGGTCCGCTCGGCAGATTAGGGGTTAATAAGTGTAGGCAGGTGGAGGCGATGTTGAGGGGGGCAGATTAGGGGTTAATAAATATAATATAGGGGTTGGCGGTGTTAGGGGCAGCAGATTAGGGGTACATAGCTATAATGTAGGTGGCGGCGCTTTGCGGTCGGCAGATTAGGGGTTAATTATTGTAGGTAGCTGGCGGCGACGTTGTGGGGGGCAGATTAGGGGTTAATAAATATAATACAGGGGTCGGCGGTGTTAGGGGCAGCAGATTAGGGGTACATAAGTATAACGTAGGTGGCGGTCGGCAGATTAGGGGTTAAAAAAAATTAATCGAGTGGCGGCGATGTGGGGGGGCCTCGGTTTAGGGGTACATAGGTAGTTTATGGGTGTTAGTGTACTTTAGAGTACAGTAGTTAAGAGCTTTATGAACCGGCGTTAGCCCAAAAGCTCTTAACTACTGACTTTTTTCTGCGGCTGGAGTTTTGTTGTTAGATTTCTAACGCTCACTTCAGATACGACTCTAAATACCGGAGTTAGAAAGATCCCATTGAAAAGATAGGATACGCAATTGACGTAAGGGGATCTGCGGTATGGAAAAGTCGCGGCTGAAAAGTGAGCGTTAGACCCTTTTTTGAGTGACTCCAAATACCGGAGTTAGCCTAAAACCAGCGTTAGGAGCCTCTAACGCTGGTTTTCACGGCTAATGCCAAACTCCAAATCTAGCCGTTAGTGAGCTTCTAAGTACGTTTTTAAAATTATTTTTTACTGGATTTTTAGATCAGTATTTGTGCATATTCTTCTTTATAGTAGTATCTATTACATGCAGTTATATGAAAATTGGAGTATACTGTCCCTTTAATAAAATACATAATAGGTTTTATATAGATACAGTACAAAAATTGTCAATTGAACAATACATTAAACTACAAATTCAGATTAAAATAAATTAAATTTCTGTGACTGATTGAGAGAGTATAAACTTTGCATTTATATTTTCACTTTATCGTGATCATTGGACTTTAGGTTTGTGATGATATTAAGATTGCGATGCATGATTTAATTCCTGGAAAGTGATGTTTTATTTTTATAAAGTTTTGTCAAACAGTAAAACTATATTTGTTTGTCACACCAAGTTAAACGTGCTATTTATGGCAGAGAGGTACATAGCTTTTTAAAAAATCTTGCATTGCTCCATCTGTTGTTTACCAGGGCTATTTATAAATTCAGGTTATTCTATTATGTCTTCAATTCAGTTTGAAAATTGGTTTAATAGGCAAATTAATTTTCATTTTTACAGTATTTCATGTGTACTCTCAAAGAACTGAGGATAAACTGACCTTTACAGATAGTATAACAGCATAATCCCCAAAGGTGTTACGATCTTAAACTCAATGTAAAGGTCAATAAACCTTAACTATATTTTTAACACAGCTGGAGGGAGCTCTGGGAGTTTTCTTTGTATATACTTATGCTGACCTGGATGTACCAGAACCAATTAACCTACAGACTTTTCAATAGGAAATTTGTGTTCACCTTAAAATGACAGTTGTATTTCAGTCATATGCTTTTCCTATTTAAATGCTTTTAATATATTATATTGTTCCATACAGAGCACAATAAGGTTTGTTAGTCGGTGCTGCTAAACATTAACATCAAATACATTTTTTTTTTTTAATGAGTGGATAGTTCTTGTCTCTATTGTTCTTTTTTTTTACTCAACATTGTAATTATTTTTTGCTTCTCTGAGAATATAAAAACAGGAAAATTAATGGGCAATGCTAAAATAAAAGCATAGAGAATAAAATGTTGAATGCTTCTTGGTCTGGCAAAATCAAAAATAAAAATCTGAAGAATTTGTTCTTTCTGGGAATCAAATAGAATGTTGGGAAGTCTTTGTTCCATACTTTATGGAGTTAGGAGTTTTCTCTGGATATAGTTTTTTTTTTTAATGATATAACCTCTGTGGCCTGATAGAGAAAAATAGGGACAATTGTATGATGGGAAAAATTCTGAAGGTGGGAGTGGGATAAAGTGTTCATGGAGCAATTAGGCATTAGCCATGGACTGTGCTAGATATAGGACAAAAGATATAAGAATACATAAGGTTAGGATGTTGAATCTGAACCTGGTTGATAAGTAAAATGATGGTTATTGATACTGGAGAACAAATAATTTTGATGGATTTTGATTTTGTACCACTCAATGAATATACCAAGAAGGGTATTTTTTTCAATACTCCTATTTTATTCCTTTTTACCATCTGTAGACAAAAAAAAAGAGGGCACCTTTCTGGTAGCAGATCAACAATATATTCAAACAAAAATGGAAAAAAAATACTGGGAAATCTAAAGCAGCCAAGAAGTGTGTATAACTGTATTCCTGACAAATCTCTCAAGTAACTCCTCTCCCCTTGCTTCTCTTGCTGATTTTCCCTTATGACATGCAGCCACTGCTGGATCCATAACTAAAGTTGTAAATCGAATAGCAGGTCTATAAAAAGTCACTGGAAGCTGTGGGAGTTCATAGCACACAAAGTTTAATAGTGAAGACAAATTACAAAGCTCTGCATTTCTCAGCTCTTAGGCTGTTTCATGGTGCTGCAGAAGTAAAGTGCAAACTAGAGTTATTGCTGCTTGCAAGAGAACAACTGTTTCAATACTGGATTTATGTGACCCTAGGGCACCTCCCTATAGATGTATTTGCAGGTATTGGAGACTTTCCTTTTCTTTGCGTTGTGACTTCATTAAAAGTAACAGGGTATATTAGCCGAGTGGCTGCTAGATAAGAGATAGGCAGGTGAAGTGCATAGAGTACAATGTGAGGAAAAGTAATTTCTAATGGTGTCAGCTTTCAAATGAGTAATGAGCTCTGTGGCAATGAGGAGCAAAAGGGAATTATATTAGAAAAGAGTTTGGAACATAAAGTGATTCAGGTTATTATAGGTAATAAGTATAATTGTTAGAAGAGTTTTATTACGAATGGGTATGACTGAAGAATGCATTTGAGTTTAGTGAATTCATTCTATCTGAGGTGCTCAATCACTTTTCTATTCAGAAAGCTACAGTTAGAGTTGAATGCTTTTGGATAGGTAAGTTTCAGTTATGTTGAGGAAAGTATCTAGTAAATAAAAAATATGGTACCATTAAAGAGTTGAGTAGAAATAAACACCTATAACCACAAGTAGCCTCTGACATTTTTAGGGAGTAGGGGAAAAATAAAATGTCATGAACATAATTATCATATTGGTTGGTTGAAGTAAACATGAACTGCATGCTATTTTATAAATGATGGCTCGCTGGAAAGAGTGCGTAAAGTGGGTGCTTAGATTTGGATATGAAGAACAAACACTAAGTTCTGAAAGAAGTGTCAGGTTCCACGTTTTATTCAGTACAGTGACATCTACATTCAAAATTAACCACTAAAACAAAAGTGTATGATTTGTATTTGCTTCAGACTGAGAGCAGTGTAAAGTCCTTGCCTTAAACCCATGTCAGATGCTAAATCCCCTAGGTCCCTATTAATTATTTGGGAATCAAATTCTGTGAGTTCCCATTTGTCGAATTGATCTCAGTGTGGACTGTCTCTGTAAGTTCTGTGAACATAAATACCTCTTTATTACAGAAGTAGAATGATAATTTAGTGATCTCAAGGAGAATAAATATCCTGAAATGCAGATATGCTGTATGTAAATGTATTGCAGACAGCGGGAGATAGAAATTGGTGCACCTAGCAACACCTGTTGTATGTACCTGCCAACATTTTTCTTAATGTTTTTACTCTTATTCCTTTTAAAATGTATTATACTCTTGTGTATATTTTTTATTAAATGTTCTGTGGTGAATAAAATAACTTTGTCAAACTTGTTACTTTGTCCCTCTCTATTGCACTGGTGTGAGAGGTATCCCTGTCAGCCAATGAGCATTAATATAACAGTGTAAATTGTGCACAAATATTTTTTTCACTAGTTTCAATTTAAAAAGCTTTTAACTTAACTGTTTTATTGGAATTTAATGTGTAACATGTTTAAATAATGTCCTTTCTTTTACATTATAGAATACATTTGCGTACAATGTCCTTCAAATGTAGGAAGTTCAGATTATCAGTAATTCTTTTAAAAGGACAAGATATAAAAGCACATATTTTAATAAGTATTTTAAAATGTAGAAATAAATGATTTATATAAAGCTGGCAGTTGTCAGCTCAATTATTCCTCAATTTCACAAATTAATTAAATGATCTTCTATTAAACTAAATGCTATAAATATTACTCAGCATTTTCCAGCCGCACAAGGTGTAGCGTCTGCACTTCTCCATTTATTTGTAGAAAAACAGACAGAATACAACAAAATAAGTCCTGATTGTATGGACACAACACTAAGGGCTAGATTTATCAAGCCCCTGCGGCAGCAAGTTCTCACAAGAACTTGCTCGCCGCGATTTATCAAGCAGCGGTCACCAGACCGCTGCTTCCCTAACATCTTTGCCACCTCTATTGTGGAGAAATTAAATCTCCTTGGTCGAGTCCGACCGAGGAGATTGACAGCTCCTGCCCACGCGTGATTGGCTGTGCACGGGCAGGGGGCGGGATTGCACGCGAGCGCAAAATTGCGCTCGTGTGCAATGTTAATTACCTGCGGGTAATTTTGCCCTGCCACAGGCGAGCTGAGGCGTACAGGGGAGAGTATACGCGCCCCTGTACGCCTCAGCGTTGATAAATCTAGCCCTAAAAGTAAATTGTGTTTTTTAAAGCTAAAGATTTCTATATTTTGTTTATAAACTATCATGCATAAATATTGGGCCCTGCTTATCTAAAATCCCCAGAGGGGACATGTGAAACCTCTTCCACACTCATAAGGGTTGCTCTCAGAGAATTCTCTAAAAAATAGTGGTGGTCCCTGCAAGTAGTGAGATACCGACCATAGAAAGTAACAGAGTTCTCTGGAAAGGGAAACGTTGCTTTGGAGGGTGAAGTCAGCAGGGGGCGCACTTTGAAAAATAAATACTGTAGACAATAAAAATCAGATTACCCAGTTTTTAAAGTAAAGTATATTATTCAGTTTGAGAGAAAAAACAGCAAGTTCTGCAGGAGGAAAAGGTTTCATAAAGAATACTCATCAGGACCTGACAGATAACTTTCAGCTCTGTCCAGGGAATGCCCCTGTTCAGCTCCCTAACAGAGGTAGAAAAACTCTTTTGCAAAAAGGGAAAACAATAAGCTTTGAATTCCATACTTACTAGTAAACATTTTACTGTGTTCTGTGAAGGCACTTTCTAGTTTTATTAAGATTTCTATTGCGTGCAATCATTTTTTTCTAGTGTAATTTCAATACAATTTTTTTATGGTTTTTGTAGAAAAATTTTGTTATGATTTTAATGTAATTAACAAGAACATTTTATTAAATCTTTTTTTTTTTTCAGTATTACATTTATAATCATTTCAGGCAATTTTAAATAGTTTTCTTTTTAATGTGAGCCCTATTATAATTTGCGTCCTTTTGAGATATATAAATGCAGGAAACACTCCTTGCAAGACACGCTTTTCTCAAGGTAAAAACTGCATTTATAGAAATCCATCCAGGGCTTCATAATATTGGCAAGATTTCTTAAAGGGACATAAGACCCCAAATTATACTTTCATGATTCAGATAGAGCATACAGTTTTAAACACCTTTCCAATTTACTTCTATTTTCAAATTGTCTCTGTTATCTTGTTATCCTTTGTTAAGTTCAGGAGTGTGCACGTATCTCTAGCACTATATGGCAGCAGTTTTGCAACAATGTTTTACATTCGTAAGAGCACTAGATGGCAGCATTATTTACTGTCATGTAGTGTTCCAGACATGTGCATGCTACCTATCTAGATATCTCTTAAGCAAAGAATAACATAAGAACAATGCAAATTTGATAATAGAAGTGAATTGGAAACGTTTGTTAAAATTGTATTCTTTATCTGAATCATGAAAGAAGAAAAATTGGGTTTCATGTCCCTTTAAAGAATCTCACAAGCACAGGGACCTTTAAATGACCAAACCCTTCATGCCTGATTATAAAAACTTCACTGGAACAGATACAAAAAAAATCACACCGACATTTGCAGGGGCTGCCCTCAGGGAATTTCCTTAAAAAGCGGGCTGTCCCTGCAAAATTTTAGATATTTGGAATAGAATGTAATGAAGCTTACTGGAAAGGGAACCTTTGCTGGGGAGAGATGGGAGCTCACATAAAAAAATTAATACTGCAGCCAATTCAAATCAGATTACTCAGATTATTTTCAGGGGATAGTATCTTACAATCGCCTCTATTTTTGTATGCATGAGTTTTTTTTATGAGGGTAATAAGTGTTTTGGGTATTTTCTTGGTATTCTCACAACTTTTTTTAATTTGCCCCTATTCAGCCCACTACAGGGGCAGGGAAACACATTTTATAATAAGAAAAATAATGCACTTGAATTTTTTGCATTTTTTATTACGATTTCTATTGTTTATTTTCTGTGCCATATCAATATGAACTTTTCCATAAAATATTATAAATATGATTTTTGCTGAACAATTTAATTACGATTTTAAATGCGATTACACAATATGATTTTTTTTACTAAATACTTTTATTTCAATATTTAATTTATTCATTTTATACAATTTTTTTATTAGTCCTATTGTAATGTATGCATTGCCTGCAGGGTACATCCCTTTCCATGACACAATGTTTTCAAAGGAAAACCTTAGTCCTCCATTAGCAATAGCCATTGTCTGCCCTATTTGCCTCAAACTACAGTTCTCACAATTGAGCAAAGCACTATTAACTCCTTCTTACCCGATACACACAGATGGATTTAAAGGGACAGTCTAGCCCAAAATAAACTTTCATGATTCAGATAGAGTATATAATTTTAAACAATTTTCCAATTTCCTTTTATCACCAATTTTGCTTTGTTCCCTTGGTATTCTTAGTTGAAAGCTTAACCTAGGAGGTTCATATGCTAATTTCTTAGACCTTGAAGCCCACCTCTTTCAGATTGCATTTTAACAGTTTTTCACCACTAGAGGGTGTTAGTTCACATATTTCATATAGATAACACTGTGCTCGTGCACGTGAAGTAATCTGGGAGCAGGCACTGATTGGCTACACTGCAAGTCTGTCAAAAGAACTGAAAAAAGGGGCAGTTTGCAGAGGCTTAGATACAAGATAATCACAGAGGTTAAAAGTATATTATTATAACTGTGTTGGTTATGCAAAACTGGGGAATGGGTAATAAAGGGATTATCCATCTTTAAAAACAATAAATATTCTGGTGTAGACTGTCCCTTTAACCCTTTCAGCAATCCACATAATGAGCAGTGACACATTTCTTCTGCTAGCCACATAAGGTGAAGTGACCTTATTCCAGTGTCATTTAGAACAACATTTATCCCCATCATCCCAGTCAAATTTACAGCGATAACATCCCTGTATCTCTTCCACTTAAAAAGCAGATATTATATTTATAATGACCAAGCATGTATCAGTGAATATACCCCCTATACTCCCAACAAATCCACTTAACCCCTAATGCTGGCCCATTGATCCATAGTGATCTACTGGAAGTTCCCATTCCATCCATGAGACTCATTTTTTAATATTTCTCATTTGGACTAGTAGAACAAGTGGTCTCTCCATGTTCCCCATTCTTTGCTTATCTTTTAATTCGTGAGCTGGGTGCAGGTGAATGCCTGATTTAAACCGTAATCCCACATCACATGTAATGTAATTTGCTTTTACCCAAGCAAGAAATTGTTTTGCTGCACATTTTCTTTTCTTTTTTTTTTTCAGCAAGATATTCATTTTAGGAAGGTTGCTAAAGTTATGGACTATTTTTCCTAAATATTTAACACACTGAATATAATGATGTGTAGGAAAACAGCTAGTACCTTAACATAGGAATATGAAACAAATGTTTACTTAGGCCAAACTATTCCTACTAAGTACTCATTTTTTTTAATTCTCCTGAAATAACATTAATAAAACAAATGCAATAATTTAAAATCTGTCCAAGCTAAATTTTGAAAGAGTTTTTTCTTCCAGAAAAATGTACTACACAAAGAAAGTGAGATTAAATATTTATAAAAACATTTGTTATACACACTGACATATAGTTCTTTTTTCTCTCACATTGTTGATTAATGTGACAATAAATTCCATGGAATAAGAAAGTTATAAATAAACGTGATGGTAAATTTCAGCCTATAAGAATGTTGTCGTAAAGTGTATATACAGGGAGTGCAGAATTATTAGGCAAGTTGTATTTTTGAGGATTAATTTTATTATTGAACAACAACCATGTTCTCAATGAACCCAAAAAGCTCATTAATATCAAAGCTGAATAGTTTTCTAAGTAGTTTTTAGTTTGTTTTTAGTTATAGCTATTTTAGGGGGATATCTGTGTGTGCAGGTGACTATTACTGTGCATAATTATTAGGCAACTTAACAAAAAACAAATATATACCCATTTCAATTATTTATTTTTACCAGTGAAACCAATATAACATCTCAACATTCACAAATATACATTTCTGACATTCAAAAACAAAACAAAAACAAATCAGTGACCAATATAGCCACCTTTCTTTGCAAGGACACTCAAAAGCCTGCCATCCATGGATTCTGTCAGTGTTTTGATCTGTTCACCATCAACATTGCGTGCAGCAGCAACCACAGCCTCCCAGACACTGTTCAGAGAGGTGTACTGTTTTCCCTCCTTGTAAATCTCACATTTGATGATGGACCACAGGTTCTCAATGGGGTTCAGATCAGGTGAACAAGGAGGCCATGTCATTAGATTTTCTTCTTTTATACCCTTTCTTGCCAGCCACGCTGTGGAGTACTTGGACGCGTGTGATGGAGCATTGTCCTGCATGAAAATCATGTTTTTCTTGAAGGATGCAGACTTCTTCCTGTACCACTGCTTGAAGAAGGTGTCTTCCAGAAACTGGCAGTAGGACTGGGAGTTGAGCTTGACTCCATCCTCAACCCGAAAAGGCCCCACAAGCTCATCTTTGATGATACCAGCCCAAACCAGTACTCCACCTCCACCTTGCTGGCGTCTGAGTCAGACTGGAGCTCTCTGCCCTTTACCAATCCAGCCACGGGCCCATCCATCTGGCCCATCAAGACTCACTCTCATTTCATCAGTCCATAAAACCTTAGAAAAATCAGTCTTGAGATATTTCTTGGCCCAGTCTTGACGTTTCAGCTTGTGTGTCTTGTTCAGTGGTGGTCGTCTTTCAGCCTTTCTTACCTTGGCCATGTCTCTGAGTATTGCACACCTTGTGCTTTTGGGCACTCCAGTGATGTTGCAGCTCTGAAATATGGCCAAACTGGTGGCAAGTGGCATCTTGGCAGCTGCACGCTTGACTTTTCTCAGTTCATGGGCAGTTATTTTGCGCCTTGGTTTTTCCACACGCTTCTTGCGACCCTGTTGACTATTTTGAATGAAACGCTTGATTGTTCGATGATCACGCTTCAGAAGTTTTGCAATTTTAAGAGTGATGCATCCCTCTGCAAGATATCTCACTATTTTTGACTTTTCTGAGCCTGTCAAGTCCTTCTTTTGACCCATTTTGCCAAAGGAAAGGAAGTTGCCTAATAATTATGCACACCTGATATAGGGTGTTGATGTCATTAGACCACACCCCTTCTCATTACAGAGATGCACATCACCTAATATGCTTAATTGGTAGTAGGCTTTCGAGCCTATACAGCTTGGAGTAAGACAACATGCATAAAGAGGATGATGTGGTCAAAATACTCATTTGCCTAATAATTCTGCACACAGTGTATATATATATTTTATAATAAAAGGTTTATAATCCTAATTGGTACTGTCTGTTCCTACGCTCCCCTTCATTTCCTCTTTTTGCTGGGCTGTGGTATATAGATCAGTCCCACCCACTATCTACATAGGCTTTTCTTGAGGGCAATTGAAGTTAACGTCAGGTTAGCGTGATCTCAGAGCTCTGGTTAACTGTTTTGTGAAACAAAAAAGTGTCACAAAGCACATCAAATATACCTTACAAAGTACTGTTACACTCATAATAACACTGATAAAAAAATATTCAAAAAATATAGTACAAAAAAGTTATAAGGGCTCAAAGATCTCAGGTGTTAGAAAAAAAGACAGGCAAAGGACTTTAACATTAAATGGACATGAAACGCGAACATTTTTTTCATGATTTACAAAGAACATTCAATTTTAAATAACTTTCTATTTTACTTTTAGATAATAGAAGTAAAATGGAATGTTTTTTTAAAATGTTATTCTCTATCTTTATCATGGAAGAACATTTTTGGGTTTAATGCCCCTTTAAGATACATACATATACATATGTATTTATACGTGTGTATATATATATATAGTTACAGACATATATACACATATTAACACAAAATACATAAGTACACACATATATACATTGGAGCCTTTT
This sequence comes from Bombina bombina, assembly GCF_027579735.1. Classification (NCBI taxonomy): domain Eukaryota; kingdom Metazoa; phylum Chordata; class Amphibia; order Anura; family Bombinatoridae; genus Bombina; species Bombina bombina. The sequence goes on along the minus strand of NC_069501.1, from coordinate 679,077,681 downwards.
GAAGTTAAGTAGCTGAAAACATGTTAAATCATATTTATGCAATATTCATATTTAATAAAGTGTTATAGTGTGTATGTACAGTGAATATTTGACATTCCAATGTTCTTCACATAGCAGAATATGTTCTATATATTTTTAAATAGATATTCTTATATATATATATATATATGTATATATTTATATAAAATCATGTATATATAGGGGTATAGATATATATTGTACCAAAATACCATCAGATTTATGTATAAATATATATTTATTAATAAATAGAACATATTCTGCTATGTGAAGAAAATTGGAATGTAAACTATTCATATTTTTATGTCAGGTTAGCACACTTGAGAATATGCAACCGTGTTTGTGCGCAAGTGGGGTGTTTGTTTGTTTTTTCACTTTTTTTACTCCTTTAAATTCTATGGTGGAATACGTTTTCGCGCACAAGATATTGTAAGTTTGGCTTTTTACTCACGTTGGGTTAGCGTGCAAGTGAAAACAGTTTACTTTCAACTTGTAATACAAGTGCAACCTGACACACACAAAAAGTTTACTTCTAGCAGAGTTAACATAGAAACATAGATAGAAACATAGAAACATAGATATTGACGGCAGATAAGAGCCATAGGCCCAGCAAGTCTGCCCGACCTTACCTAACAGTATAAACTTATCTAGTTCTTAGGATAGCCCTATGCTTTTCCCATGCATTTTTAAAGTCCCCCACAGTGTTTGTTGCTACTACCTCTTGAGGAAGTTTATTCCATAAATCAATCACTCTTTCTGTAAAGAAGTGCTTCCTCAAATTACTCCTGAATCTACTACCCTTTAGCTTGAGCTCATGACCCCTTGTTCTTGAATTTTCCATTTTATGTAAAATACCCACAGCCTCAGTTTAACGCTCAAGTGAAAGTGTTAAATAGCTCCCCACTTGTACTATGGCCTGAAATCAGGGGGAAATGGCAACATACCACCAAATAGCAAGGCAGAAGAAAAATGAGAAGTACATGTTGTGGTGACATAGCTTACTGACCTAGCTGTTATTGAAATCCCTCCCCCCCCCCCCGATACACCTTTCTCTCTGAACTAGGTGTTTAATTAAAGACACTCCCATTAGCCTTGACTGGCATGTGCCAGGCCAAACCCCTTTGAAATGAGAATACATTTGGGGAAACACTCTATTTCTCCCCTCTTTTCTTATCCTGTTCTTGAAAGGATGGCTGATTTTGGACACATTGGTGAATTTGGCTGAGTATATGACTAAGGACCTAATGTAGGTCTGAAACGTTGTTTGTTTTGTGGACCATGGCACAATAAAGGTCATTTTACTTTAAAATGCACAGGCTGGAGCACCCTTTCTTTTGGAGTTTCATTTGATGTGGATGAGGTGGCTGCTTCCTGGCTCCTGTGCCTAATTGTTTTGGCTACTGTTCCCTACCTTTTGCTTACTCTTTTCTTATCCTGTTCCTGAAAGGATGGCTGATTTTGGATACATTGGTGAATTTGGCTGAGTATATTGTTTTAGTGGTTTTACCATAGAGATATAGTACTCAATTAGTATTATATTTAGTATAAATTAAAAATATTTGAAACTAATTAATAACCACATTTTGGCGGCCACACAATTTTAGACAAATCCATGTGCAAATTAGTTTTGCGGGCATCAGATATGTTGATTTAATTTTAGAATATTGCAGGTTATATATTTTATATGTTTCTAAAGAAAAGCATGGTTTTAAAAACCTGTATTTCTGGTCTGTACAAATTTGCATTTCCATAGAGTTACATGGGTGACGGTAAATGTAGCTCAGTCCTGGGCTTCAGTCAAAGAAAACTGTGTATTACTACAAAAAAAGGTTTTAAGTGCAGTAAAGGTAATTTTTGGTGTTTTACAGCAAAGTTATTTTTATTTTGTAGTATTTAAATAGAGCACATTATGGTTGGCTCCAGCAGACCTGTTGTATAAGATTTGTATACAAATACTGCTTCTGTTTACTGCTGGGATGTTGTTATTGTCTGTAGCTTGCATTTTGTTGCTCTGTAAAAAATCTAATGAATTTTAGAGACATGGGGGCATATGTATCAAGCTCCGTATGGAGCTTGATGGCCCCTGTTTCTGGCGAGTCATCAGACTCGCCAGAAACAGCAGTTATGAAGCAGCGGTCACAAAGACTGCTGGCTCCATAACCTGTCTGCCTGCTCTGAGCAGGTGGACAAACATCGCCGGAAATCAACCCGATCGAGTACGATCAGGTTGATTGATCCCCTGCTGGCGGCCGATTGGCCACGAGTCTGCAGGGGGCGGCATTGCACCAGCAGCTCTTGTGAGCTGCTGGTGCAATGCTGAATACTGCGAGCGTATTGTCATAAATCCGAGTGTACAATTTAAAAAAAAAAAAAGCTTGTTAGAAATTTTTTATTTTTTTCTGATATCTTCCTTTAAAACTTTGCTGCTTTCCTTGAAACTATATCTGTATAGTCTTCAGAATATGCAAAGGTACAGGGCACTATATGGCAGCTGAGTTTAAAACTATGTAGTTGATCTCAATTATTTTTGCCAGGTAATGATTTCTGAACTTCTACCTTTAAAGGGACCTTTAAAATTAAATACATTTCATGCACGTCCCTCTAATTATGGGTGCTGCCATTATGGAACCTAGGTTACACTGCAGGTATCTGAAAGAGAGCTGCTGCATATGTGCAAACACATTAACACTGAAATGTAGTAAAAGCTAGGGCTGGGCGAATGCGTTTATATTCGAATTCGAATGTTAGAACGAACGTTATTGTAGAAACTCAATTTTCATAATCGAATGTTGATAAGAATGAATATTCTTAAAAATTCTATAATCAAATGCTATTTACAGTTTTCGAATGTGACTTTCGAATTTGAATGTTTATAATTAGATCAAATGCCCACATATGAATTTTCTAATGTAACATTAATTTCACAAATACTATTCAGAAGTTTAATAGTTCATGCCGTAGGGAATTTAGTAAATTAATATATAATAGATACAAATATATCTCTATATCTATTTCGAATATTGCATAATTTTAATATTACATTTAAAGAAAGCATTAGTAATACAATTACATTAAATGAATGTTAGAATGTTGTACAAAAAATAATTTCATTTTTTGAATGTTGTGAAACATTCGCCCATCCCAAGTAAACACCAGATTTCAACATGGCGACACCCATGGCAAGAGGGAAGCAGGGAATAACCTAAATACTATGATTATAATATGAATTTAGGGCTAGATTATGCGTGGAACACAAAATTACCCTTCCGCTAGGATGATATTTGCACTCCACTCAGTAATACCAGTGCATGCTAATTACAAAACAAAAATATTAACACAACACATAGAAAGTCTGGCACTCTCTTATAAGCACACAGCTAGAAGAGTAAGGTTTATTTTAAAAGTATAGACGAGTAAGGTTTAAAGGGACACTCAGGTTAAATTAAATTTTCATGATTCAGATACAGTATGTAATTTTAAACAACTTTCCAATTTACTTCCATTAAAAAAAATGTGCACAGTCTTTTATATTTACACCATGCTACTGAGCATGTGCAAGAATTCACAGACTATACCTATATGCATTTGTGATTGGCTGATTGCTATCACATGGTACAAGGGGAGTGGAAATATACATAACTTTGAAATTTGTTTAAAAAAATCTACTTCTCATTTGAAGTTCAGACTAAGTGCTATTGCATTGTCTTGTTATCTTGCATTTGTTGATTATGCAAATCTAATGTGTTGACTGGTCCTTTAATCTAACTGTGTGCTTGACTTTTTACCCTTGCTCCCCCCACCTCCGGACACCCATGTGTGTATGTATATATATATATATATATATATATATATATATGTATATATATATACACAAATATCAGGATGAGCACTAAAAATTAAGAATGAAGTGTCAAATTTAATGGTTGTAGTTTATAATGCTCGGGACGAGGGTGTACTCCAGTTGTAGACACCCCAAAATAATAATACACAAGAATATAGGTGCCCCCGCACTAACATGAAAAATTATCCGTGCTGTACAACAAACGGAATTCTATTGGCTATGGTCTGTTGTTTAGACCTTTTGTGGACAAGTTGCTCATGAGGGATCTGATCCACTCTTGCTTTGTGAGTTTCTAATAATGTTGTTGGATATCCCTGACTCTCAAATCTACTGAAAAAGTCATTGAATTGTTAATCCAATCTTGACTTATTGTTAATAATCCTTTTTGCCCTCAGTAATTGGCTGAAAGGAAGGCTCTTGAGGGTCTGTGGGGGGTGAAAACTAGTAAACTCTAGAAGATTATTTCTGTCTGTCTCCTTTCTGAAGATATCTGTTGTCAGAGAGTTGGCCACTCTAGAGACAGTGGTGTCAAGGAAGTTTTGAGTGTTAAAGTCCTATTCTATGGTAAACTGAAGATTCACATCAAATGTATTGAGTTCTTCAAAGAACATGATGAGTTCTTCAAAGAACATCAAGATCCCCTGTCCAGATCATAAAGACATCATCAATATTTTTTGAAGTTTAAAGTCATGTACAAAAAGGGTAGCATAAGTGGGGGCCATATTTGCCCCCATTGCAGTGCCCTTCATTTGAATGTAGAATGAATCATCAAAGAGGAAATAATTCCTTGTCAACACTATCTCGAGGAGATCCATAATGAACATCCTCTCACTAGGGGAATAGAGTTGCATGGTATTAAGTTGATCACCAATACATTTAAGACCTGCATTTTAAGGTATAGATGTGTAAAGACTTTTAATGTCTAGAGTTACTAGAAATGAATTGTCACTAATATGTAAATTTTCAATGCTACGTAAAAAGTCAGAAGTGTCTGCTAGATATGAGGGGACAGTTTCCAATATCGGTCGTAACAATTTGTCCAAGAAAATTGAGAGAGGATGAAATATTGAATTAGTGTTGGCCACTATCGGCCTGCCGGGCGGTTAATTAAGACTTTTGTGTACTTTTGGTAAACAATAAATGACCAGTATTACTGGATCCTTTTGTATCAAAAAATGGGCTTGTTTTTTTAGTAATAATGCAGTTTTCCAAAGCTGCATCGATGACTGATTGTATATAAGTCTGAAATTTTACTGTCAAGTTAAATGTCAATTTTGAGTAATTGCCTACAACCCCCAATTGATTGTATATTTCACTTATGTAAAGTGATTTTTGAGCCCTGTCCTTGTCATCAGGTTTGACGACAAGGTCAGTTCTGGATTTAAGAGAATCAAGATCCCTACTTTCAGCCATGTTAAGATTAGGTTTATCCAATTTTACACCTTTCTTTTTTTTTAAAACATCACTTTACATGCAATGTAGCATGTATACTATGTGTGTAGTGGTGCATGTAACCCTGTAATTAATGGTATATCGCTTGTTCCTCCATGGGTGAACAAAGTATTTGTTCTGCGATTACACATCCACAGGTTACACATCCACTACACCTATAGCAGCCATTTCTCTTCATACCTAGCCAGGTTATATTGGTGTAACTCAATTTATAATTGAGTTACACCAGTAAATTGAGTTACACCAGTAGAACCTGGCTAGGTATGGAGAGAAATAGCTGCTATAGGTGTAGTGGATGTGTAACCTGTAGGGGATTATCACAGAACAAATACTTTGTTCACCCATGGAGGAACAAGCAATATACCATTAATTACAGGGTTACATGTACTACTGCACACATAGTATACATGCTACATTGCCCCAGTGGAACATTTTACATAGGGAAGTCCCAGGACGACCTTTGGACCAGGATGGCTAACCACCGGTCTGCGATACGCACTACACTTGATACTGGAAGTGCTGAGAAACCACTGGCTAAGCATTTCTTGACACAGGGCCACACTGCATCTGATCTCAGGTATATCATTATAGACCACATCCCTGCTCCCACAGTAGAGGGTGATAGGGGTAACATGCTCCTTCAAAGAGAGTCTAAATGGATATATATCCTAGATACCCTGGTGCCGAAAGGGTTAAAAACTAATTTTGATCTCCATTGCTATCTGTGATATATGCATAAATTTGGTACAGTCCAGATGTTTTATGTACATTTGTGGTATATGACATGATAAATAGCCAAATAAATATTTGTATCTCCTTTATATCTACTTCCATGTATGCTGACCATTAGATAGCAGTTGTTGAATATACTACTATAACTAGTGCAAGAATAAAGTTCATTGACTGTATGTACTTAGTGACCAGTGACAGATAAAATGTAACAACTATGTGTATATCCGTGCAATAGTCAGGTTAGGGGTCTCTAATGCACTAATTGTTATAAGGCCAGTATAAGAAAGTCTCTTCTATGTTATCCGCTTGCTGAATTTCAATAATTTCACTGTGATTATCCATATATGACTATGGTTTAACTTTATTCATGTATTTTAAATTGCATTTTTGTTGGCCCAGATGGCGCTACATAGTGCAGCACATGCGCAGTTGCTTAGGTTGGACGCGGCGGAGTTTCCGGATGCGACAGAGCAATACACGCTTGGGATGAAGATGAGGAGCACTTATATGGTGGTAAGATTTTTGTATATTTTATGTCTGAGGATGGGTGTATGCCCGAAAACGTTTACATGTCTTTCATGCAGTAAATGTGTTGTATTAACACCAGAGAGTGCCTTCCTTTTGTGGATAATCTGTATATATATATATGAATTTTCATTTTTTATTACCATCTCAAAGTGTTTAATGTCCCTTAAATAGTAAATTGAAAAGTGTTGTCTGGTGTTTATCAACTCCTCTTAGTTATTGAATTCAGTAAGTGAAAAATGGTCTGGTGTGAATCTGGATTGTAAAACGAAAAAGAGAATTGGTGTTGGCCCATATTAATTATGCGACCATTTTTCACCAAGTGCTGTCAATAAACAATGTAAATGTATGATTGTTATTTCATCAATAGAGAAAATATCAGCAGACATTGAAATGCTGATAATTACCAAACAATAGATTGTGATTGTTACACTGTAATACATATAGTTTCCTGAACACAAGCACGCTCCTGAGCCTGCGCTTTAATGTTAAAGAGCAAAGTTAAAAAAAACAATACCAAGGGAAAGAGGTACATTTGATAACAGAATTAAATTGGAAAGTTGATTTATTTTTAATTGTAGGGTTTAATTGAATCATGAATGGATCATTTTAACTTAAAATGATCCATAACTTAAACATCATTTTAAATAAACAATAAAGCCAAAATTAAACTTGTATGATTAAGATGAAGCATGTGATTTAAACTTTCCAATTTTCTTCTATTAGCAAATTTGCTTTGTTCTTTTGATATCCCTTGTTGAAGAGTATAGCTATGTAAGCTGATAGGCGCTTAGGATCATGCACATGTCTTTAGCAGTCTATAGCAGCAGTGTTTGTATCTATATATATATATATATATATATATATATATAACATTTTGTTAAACATTATTGCAAACACTTCTGCCAGATGGCTAAAGACCTGTTCATGCTCCCGAGCTCACCTAAGACTACTCTTTAACAAATAATAGAGAACTCAGCAAAACTGATAACAGAACTAAATTGGAAAATTCATGTTCTTTCCAATACATTGAAGTTTAATTTTAAATTTACTGTCCCTTTAAGATATTCTCTACCTCACTATAATGTGATAATGTAATAGTTGTATTACATTTAGGTATGGACATGAAACATGTACCCTTATACTAGCATTAGATACCTATTTATAAACAAGGCTAGAAATAATAGTACAGAAATAAACAGACATACATAAAGGGACAGAAAACACCTTGTAATTACAATACATTGCTGTTGTGTTGCTATAGAATAACATATCGGCCAGCTCTTAACATTTTTAAAACAAATGATCATCCATTTTACTGCAGTTTTAATTCAATTGCCAAACTTCACCCACCATTTGTCTTATTTGGAAGATCCAGTATGTCATAAAGTTAGTATAAAGTACATTGTTTTGCAGTTGTTATCTTATAAAGCCAATTAAGAATACATATGTAGCAGAGTTAGCCTTGAGAAGTCTGCAGGTGAATTTCAAGTTCTGAGAATTAGAAATTGCTAAATTTTCAGAGCCAAATGAATAAAACATATATTGCAAAGGTGTTTCATTATGTATAACTAAATATTATATTTAAAGATCTCAAGGTGTTTACTGTCCCTTTAAATGAAATGTGAATATATTACACTAAAGAAATTTCAATAATAAACAGCCATGAAGATCACTATCTGTATGTGTAACATGATTGAGAAGGACATCACAATATCCAAATATAGGCTTCCTGTGACAGCCCAGCGCTTAAGCAAATTAAGCAAACAAGCCATTGATCATCTGAATATATCATTGCTTCTGAGACTAATTTGTTATCTCCCCTGGGAGAAATCAATAGTACAGCAGATCCATTGTTCAATCAGCAAAACCATTGTTTCTCTTGCATAAAGTCAATGGAAATGTTTGTATATGTTAACTACTTTAATACACAAGACCATGAGAAAGTGACTTGTAAAATACAACATAACTAAAAAATATTAGGCACAAAATTACTGCAAAAAGTTTTTCATCTTCATTTTCCCTGGTCATGCCTAAGGACACTAAAGCAAGTACCGAGGGGCATATAACTGTGATTTGAGAAAGCACAAGGTGACAATCAATACTGGAGCCATATCATTAGGTCCTCAATGAATAAGCAACTCATACGACCTGCAGGAATTGGAATACAGGCTTCAGACCACAACCCAAATGCAATTTAACATTGCAAACAAAAAAACAAAAAACTTGTGCAGTCCCGCGCACTTTTCTTACGCAACCAATTGCGGAAGAGCATGGCTTGCCAGTCATCCCAAACAAATAAGTCTTGGGTGTTTGACAACCGCAGCCTCTGAGGTTGCAGACAGGTTAAGAAGCATAAGCAAGTCTGCCCAATCATGGCCCTGAAGCTGAATACACAAGTTCAGAAAAGGGCATCTTAATATAGGAATTTTAGTATTTTTTTTTTCTAAAAGAAAAATGATTGGTAGAGCGGCACATAGAAAAGTCCAAGAGCAATTTACTTTCCTACTCAGGGTCCAAGCCATGTATAAATTGTTTACAAACATGTTTTTATATTCAATAACACATAGAGCTATATATAGGGATTCATCTATTAGTAATGAAGAGATGTTGCTATGACTTAGAATAGAATTAGGATCAATTTACAAAAATGGTTTTATGTCAAACATTAATTGTACATGTTTGCTCTAGACTTTCAATAACCATTTCCAATGGAAAATAAATGAAGTTGCAGCATGAGTCTAAAAAATTAGAGTTTTACATACTTACGTAGTTAAAATACCCAACTGTTCTCTATCACTATATATAAAAAATATTGCTTACACTGTGCCTTTCTACCACTCGTGTCAATAAGTATGCCAAACACATAAGGCTAATCTTAATTGCAAAATAATAACACATTATCATCTTCATAATTCATTCAGGGAATCATAGTGGCATTAGCATGTATGAGAAAGAAATTAATACTTAGCTGAAAGTAGGTATTTACTTGATCTCATCTCCCTGTTCTGGCACTCTTTAAACAATTAAATAATCAATGGCTAGAGGGGTGATATGCAAATATACCAGCTCTATTTTATGTTGTCCTAATTAATTCACTTTAATAAGAGCTAAATGGTCAAGTAGCAACATTTGCAAACACACTGTGAGCAACAAATCTAAACAGGGGCATAATTAAAGTATAACACAAAACAAAATGGGTGCAGCTATAAAGTAGAAAACAAACTTAAATGTGTAAGTCAAGCATTCCATGTTCAGGGATAGTAGGACCATTACATAACCAGCAAATGCATACTAAAAACCAAAGCAATTTAGACATGTGCATGAGTCAGTTTCGTTCACTGCCGAATGCAGAAGAAGACGTTCAACATTCTGCTCTTTTCCGAGCCAGATTTCTTCTTGTGAAAGTGTAACACACTAAGATCAGAGCAAATCCAGAGTGTCTTAGTGTGTTGCACTTTCACAAGAATAAATCTGACTCCGCCATCTTCCACATGCAGTAGTGAACAAAACTGCCTAATGTAAATTGGAACGTTGTTTAAAATGTTAAAGTCTATCTACCAAATTTAAGATTTATTTCGACTTTACTGTCGCCTCAAGGTAAAAGCAAAACTTAAAACCTGTGCTCTCCCCCCAACAAATTACTGAATTTTCTGCAGTGTGTCATGCTTGGAGACAAGCTTGTTTCTAACGTGAATGGGTGTGACATCAGCAAGCTTGCATATGGTTACCATAGTAACTAAATAGGGTACCACCAAAACAAACAAAACAACTCAATAATTGCACTGATGGTAACACACGATTCAGAAAAAACATTTCCAGTTAAAGATGAATAAGTAAATACATAGCACACACATAGATCAGCAACTGCCTTCTGTAGATTAACCCCTTCTGTTAGCAAAATACTGAGCTAACCTCCTCCTGACAGTGCATATATACAACACTGATTAATCTTTTTCTTTTCTGAAAGTCAGATTAGAACAGTGCCGCTGCAGTTATCACACTAACCAACCAATTAAAATAAAAACTCCTATGGGTGCCTTGTTAATGCTCACAGGTTTAGTATTTGTGACATGAGAGCTTCATGTGACCTCTGAACCTTAAGGCTCCCTGATAGTTCTGGACTCTGCTGAATTTCTTCTTGAGCCAGCAACAGCTAAATGACATCACAGGTGACATAACCTATTAATTGCACAAGACACCATTTACCACCATTCTACCCGGATATACCTTTGCTGAGCAGAGGATAATAAAACTTCAGTGTGTATTGATTTTAAGGGGGCACTAACCTGCACTAATCTTCAAGTACACAAGTAAGAGCAAAAGAATAAAAGTAATGTTTAAAGGTCCAAGGAATATCAAGACAGCACTGTGAGTATCTTTCTCTGTGCATCTTTACCTCTCTATTCTCTGTCTCCACCCTATGCTTACATTTTACTTATATACACATAAACCCTGCAAAGGGGTTAAACACAAAATTATGCTTATATAGGGCTAGATTATGAGTGGATCGATATTTATCGCTCCCACTCGCGTGCCAACTGTGTTTGACTTTGGCTTTTTGTTCACGTCAAATACAGGAGGTATTGCAAGATGAAATTAAAAAGTATTCACTTGTGGGGGCAGAGCCAGCGCTCAATGGAGACGGCTGCACGCGAGTGAGCTCCTGGTTCCCTAAAGGGAAAATCTAACAGTTCAGAACCTTACTTGCCGCAGAATTGCTGATTCTCAATGCCAGAAGCTGTAGACCCTTGCGGGGTACACCCAGGAGTTTGCGGGCTTGAATAAATCGAGCAGACTCACCGGGATCGGAACAGACCACGCGGGCAGGAGTTAACAGAGGCCGCTGTATGGGGCCATAATAAGCTACAACGGACAGAAATCCCCGCTTGGCCAAAACAGCCCTGAGTTCTCAGGTAATGGGGTCAGGACATCTTAATTATACACAGACAGGGAAGACAGCGCACAGTGCGACAAATAAACAAAGGGATGTTGCAATCAGGACGTTAAAGGCATACCGCTTTTCACATACCAATACCCACAAATAAAGTACAGAGGATTAATAACATCTTGGCCCACGTTTTCCGGGGCCCCCCATGAGGCTGTAGTACTAAAGACATTAGTAATCAGAAGGGGTACAGCAGCATAGGTTATTTACAGGTCTGAAAGTACAGTACAGTGTTGACTGTGATAGTGAAGGCAAAGGCCTAATAACTTGGGCCTGGGAAGCCTTTTCTGGACAGGTCTCCATTTTGGTACAATAAGGAGTGAAATAAATCTGCATACAGGGGCTTGTGAATACATAGCAGCACTTCAGCTTAAATAAATTTCCTGAATACAAGACACAACTTGCGGTAGTATACCTTGGTTTTTTTTTCTCTCTTCTGCTTTTAAAACAGATAACTGCACGTCTGGGCAAAACAGAGCAATATGTCCCCTAAAAAAGGAAATAAGTATGATAAGCAGGTGAAAAAACAGCCACCATCCACACCCTCAGTAAATGATTTTTTTTTTAAATGTAGAGACCACATCAGGAGTACATAAAAACCTCCAGACACACATTCTAGAGGCTCATCACCCTCTTCAGACTCAGAGGATGATGTATTAGACACTGCAATATCTATCCCTAGAGCTCTTCTAAAATCAATGCCTTCCAAGAAAGATTTTTCTAACCTCATCTGCCAAGTTAAACAATGCATCAAAGAAGAAATCTCAGAAATTAAAAAAAAACTCTCAGATGTGGGCCAAAGGGTAGAGAAATTAGAAGGTGACACAGACTTGCTTAATGCTAATATCACTTATTTCCAAAATCAAATGTCACAACAAGAAGAGGTCATTGCACAGCTAGAGAACAAAATCAACGACTTGGAAAATAGAGGTTGCCGCAACAATATTAGGATAAGGGGGGTACCTGAGACGGTTGCTCCCTCTGCATTAGAGCAATACATTCAAGGATTGTTCTCCTATTTAACTGATGAAGACGCAGAAGTGACCATCGCTTTGGATAGATTCCATAGAGCATTGCGAGCAAGACCACTGGGGGATCAGCCACCAAGGGACATTATAGTCAGAGTGACCAGTTACCCGATAAAGGAAAACATCATGAAAAAGGCCAGAGAAAAGCACCCTGTAATGTTTAAAGCAGATAAATTACAAATCTTTGAGGATTTGACCCCGATGACCCTACAGAAAAGAAGGGACTTCTGCCCACTCACAAGTAAATTAAGACAACACAATGTTCCCTATAGGTGGGGACACCCCTTTAACTTACAGATTATGTGGAAGGGAAGAAGATGGGTATGCAATACTTCGGATGACTTTGGAAGAATATGCATAGAATTGGAAATAACACCTCCTTCTCCACAGGAATTCACTCAAAAAAAACCCTTCTAAAGATAGATCATGGCTGCCACCTCTCCCTCAGAGGTAGGAATGACAAAGACCACAGGCAAAGAAATCGTCTCATGGAGACCCCAAGATGCTTAAACCTCTGAACGAAGGACGGTGATTTGCGAAAAGGGGACTAAGTATAAATGTTATATAAATGTTATATTAATCTTTGAGTTTGTCGCTATTCTTTTTCTTAAAGGGTCATGTGGGTATGTTTCTAAATGTCTAATAACACATATACCCTTAAAGTAAGACAAATTCAGAGTTGTTCTGATAGAACAGTTTTGAATCCCAATGTCTGTTTTTGCTAGCATAATAATAATGTTCACTAGGCTATGTATATTGCCCACAGGGGAATTGTTTCCCTTATTTGTAGAATTACCTTGCCAGGTTTTCTCACGTACACCAGTTGTGTACTGCAGATGTTATGTTGTATTGTGTATTTTGTTTACTATGTTATTGTTCTCCAAGCTTTCCAGGGAAGGTTACAGTTTATGCTCAATGTTATTATAATATTGCTGCTAAATTTTGTAAAGTATATAGCGCATTTTAAGATTATAGACACACAATTAGGATGACAACACACACTTCGCAGAATATCCAATTAATCACTCAAAATGTGAAAAGTTTCAATTGCCCTAATAAAAGAGCTATGGGTATCCAGGATCTCAGAAAGAAAGGTGGGAAGATATTAATGCTACAGGAGACACACTTTAAGGCACATAGGATCCCAAAGTTCTTCTCCACTCATTACCCACAACATTTCCATAGCACAAATGGAAAAAAAGGACAAATGGAGTTAGTATTTTAATGCATAAATCTTTGTCTTTTAAACTTATCAAGATGGATAAAGACAGGGAGGGTAGATATTTGGGGATTACAGGTTTACTGTTATGAAAACCAATCACTTTAGTCAACGTATATGCCCCCAATCTAGGACAAGGAGCATTTATGTCAGGTATCACTAATAAGATCATGGATATAGTTAAAGGGCCACTTATAATGGCAGGAGATTTGAATATTGCTCTAGTCCCAGAAGTAGACAGTTCTAATCCCGCAATCTGCAAACACTCGAAAGACCTCCAAACCATATGGAGAGATCTGAAGAATCTTACCCTACATGACGCATGGAGATACACACACCCTAACATCAGAGATTATACCTTTTTCTCCAACCCACAGAAGAGTCATTCCAGAATAGATTATGTCCTAGTGGACCATTTGGCTTTATTATTAGTTAAGAACATTAACATTAAACACACCTCATGGTCAGACCATTCTATGATAAATTGTGTAATACATTGGCAGTCGATTCCTTTAAAGCCTTTCACCTGGAGATTGGATGACTCTTTATTATTAGACCCACTTTTGGTAGAAAAACTAATAACGCAATTAGATACCTACTTCACAATAAAAATATACCTGAAATTAAAAAACACACAATCTGGGAGGCCCATAAAGCTTATATAAAGGGGGAACTCATTAAAATGAAAGCTCATAAACATAAACAAAATACTAATATTTATATCAAGTTAGCCCAAGAAGTTATAGAAGCTGATTTCCAACTGAAACTAAACCCTGTAGACACATCCCTTTTGGCCAGCCTGAATGATAAACGCGACAAGTTAAATGTTCATCTTCAAATAGAATCCCAAAAGCATCAGCTATTTCTAAAACAAAAATATTATGCAGAAGGTAATAAAGCCGGCAAAATGCTAGCTAGAGCCCTAAAAATACAGAAACTGAAAACTTATATACACTCCCTTGTTTTCGAGATGGGAACAAAGATAGAGGATACAAAATCAATAGGAAAAGCCTTTCATTTCTTTTATCACAAGTTATATAACCTTTTTCCCAAGAGGTCGTCACCCCTACATAAATTAAAATGTGAGACATACTTAGCCGACATTCCTTTACCTACACTAAAACCAGAGGATGCTAGGAGCTTGGAGTCCCAGATTACAAGTGCAGAAATAATTGAAGCAATAAGGGATTTGAAACCAGATAAGGCACCTGGACCAGATGGGTTTTCCAATTGCTATTATAAAATATTTGCTAAACAACTAACCCCTCACTTACTGAATCTATTTAATGACACAGCAGACACAGGTTTATTTCCAGACACAATGTTACAGGCTCATATTTCGGTGCTCCCAAAGCCAGGTAAACCCCCAGAGAAACCTGCAAATTTTAGGCCCATTTCACTGCTTAATGTGGATATGAAACTTTATGCTAAGATATTAGCCAATAGAATAAGCAAATTTCTACCTGACCTGGTACATTGTGACCAGGTTGGGTTTGTCCCAAGGAGAGAAGCTAAGGATAATATAGGCTAGGTACTCAATCTTTTGGACTACATTAAACACTCTAAAACCCCTTCGATCTATCTCTCAACTGACGAGGAGAAGGCGTTCGATCGCTTAGATTGGACCATTCTCCAGACAACTCTCCAAAAATTTGGATTCCCTACAAAATTGATTCAACAAATCTGGGCCCTGTATTCCAATCCCTCAGCTCAAGTGAAAGTTGGTACTTTCTCAGATCCTTTTGAAATTCGTAATAGCAATAGACAGGGTTGCCCCCTTTCCCCACTCCTGTTTGTACTATCATTAGAGCTATTGGCTGTTAAAATATGAAATTATATGCAAATAAAGGGAGTTAATATCTCAGATCAAGAATATAAACTGGCTATGTTTGCAGATGATGCCTTGATGACTCTGACGTCACCGTTGACATCTCTTCAGGTGGTGCAGATTGAACTGGAGAACTATGGGGCAGTATCAAACTTTTTAGTTAATAATTTAAAATCCGAAATGTACCCAATTAACATAGATGAAACGGATCGTGCCAGGATTAAACAAAATTTCCCGTTTAGAATTCAAGAAGGGGCCCTGAAGTATTTAGCTATTCTCATCACCTGAAATTTGGAAAATATACGTAAATTGAATTATGGCCGTTTACAGGAAGAATTCAGTGCTCTGGTATCCTCATGGCTCCCAAAGCATATATCATGGCTAGGAAGAATAGCAGCTGTTAAAATGATGTTACTACCAAAAGCCTTATATGTAATGCAAGCGTTCCAAATCCTAGGGGTGGATGCAGATATCCGTAAGCTACAATCTATTATAAACACATATATTTTGCACCAAAAACCTAGATTAGCAAAGAATACATTATATGCACATAGAGAGGAAGGAGGCCTGGGGGTTCCTAACCTCCAGGCTTACAAACAAGCAATATCCCTGAGTAAAGTTGTGGAATGGTGCAGGCAGGGTAGGGGCTCTTACAAGAGAAATATCCAGTTAGAATCGCAGTTATTAAAAGTCCCCCACATTGGGAGGATTTGTTGGGCTCCTCAGAGGTTGTCTTGGTCCTCTCTTGATCCGTATCCAAATATAAAGGAGGTGTGGTCAAATTGGATCACCATGCGTGACATGCTAAGTCTAATCTCTACACCATACTCTCCCTTAACCACTCTCCTCCTTAATACGGAACTGCCTATTGAACAGCAAGGGACAGCAAATCAAACTACACACACCCCAGGCTTGTCAGACTATCTTCCCATTTGCGAGCTGATAGAGAGAGGAAACCTAGCCCCTAGGCAGGCACTAGTGGGAAAAGGTCTAGTTGAATTTAACTCGTGGCTGCTATACCACCAAGTCAAACATTATATACTTTCTCACAACTGACACCATTTGAAAACATATGCAATTTGCAGAAACACCCAAGAAAGTGATCTCAATGATGTACGAAAGTGTCCTTAGGGCTAGTCTACCCCCAACACCCTATTATACCCAGAAATGGGAAAAAGAATTTAAGAACATAATCCCCACCAAACTTTGGCTGTCTTGGTTTAAGGCAACGGCCAGATCAGGACACTCAGCAGCGGTTTTAGAAACTAACACAAAACTACTCACCAGATGGTATTTAACCCCTAATAAGCTTAAACACATGTTTCCCAATGCAAACGGCAAGTGCTGGAGGGGTTGTGGCCAGGAGGGCACCATGCAACATGTCTGGTGGAGCTGTGAGAATCTGCGTCCCTATTGGGAGGCAATTCATGGACAAGCATGTACAGCCATTGGTATGAAACTAGCCATCACTCAGGAAAGGATTCTATTTAATGCAAACATGGATATTCCGTGTAAAATTAGAAGAAGTTTATATCAAATATTGATAAATGCGGCTAAACGCCTTATACCCATGAACTGGAAATCCTCTCGCATTCCATCTTTAGAAGATTGAAAAGCAATAGTAAAGAACACGCTTATCTTAGAGAGGCTCCACTATTTTAAAACAGGTTAAATGCCTTTTTACCACAACATGATCTTTTTGTGGGAACAATATATACACACCAACTAGGATAGGGAAGCAAACTGGGCAAATCACTAGTGTAAAGTAATTAAGCAATGTTAATAACATCTGAAGATGCAGTTTTTTGTATGAACTATATAGTATATTATTATAGGTTTTCCTTGGAAGCTTTTGGTCTTAAATCTTATGTTGACATTGTATGTTGATTTGGTGTGTTTTCTTCTTTCTTTTTTTCTTTTTTTCTTTTCCTTTTACATGATACATTTCATTGTTACAAGATTGTTTGTATTAAACACTAAGGCGCTGACAGCAAACGATAATTCATGCATGAATCAAATGGAGATGAACTTTTGGTACCTAGAGACTTATTATAATTTACTCCTGGACATTTAGTGTAAACATTATGTATGTAAGAACTGTTGTCTATGAATTGGAACCTGTGAGTTCTAATCAGCTGTATTGTTGTTTTTTGTTCTTTTTCTCCCTCTGAAAATTCAATAAATATTAATATATATATATATATATATATATATATAAAAAAAAAAAAGTATTCACTTGTGCACAAACCCCACGTGCGCACAAAGCCAAAGTTAGAATATCATGATCCCTTTAACGTATTCTCCTATAGACTTCAATAGAGCGTGAAAAGTGTGTGTGTGGGGGAACTAACACTCTTACTTGCATGCAGACCTGATCGTATTTTCTTAAGTGCGCTAACCCAACATGAAATATGAATATTTCATATTCCAATGTTATTCACATATCAGAATATGTTCTATTTAATCATAAATACATATATATATATATATATATATATATATATTTAATGGTTTTAAGGTACAATATATATCTATACCTATAAAAACAGTATATATATATATATATATATATATGTGTGTATATATATATATATATATATATATATATACTGTATATATAAAAGCACACACCAACAATAACCATCTACTCAGTGCACTTCCGCAAAGCACTCACAGAAAATAACCTGTGGTTTCAGGATTAAAAATATTCCCACTTTGGGAAGAACTAATATGGAATTCTGTAGGAGGTGGTGTGGTATTCTTAATAAATGCTCACATGACCTGATGCTTTTGGTTATAGAGGAAGTATCTAGATTAAAAAATGATTGTTAAGGCTGACATCACACAGATTTTTTGCATGTTTTAAGTCAAGATTCTGAGACGCATTGGCTTAATAAGTTATCTATACAAGTTTCTAAATATAAACAAGAACTACTTGCATTTAAAAATAAGAAATACAACACAGTTGAGAATGACTACAGTGAAAGGAAAGTGTATAAATAGTTATATGGTAAGCAAGATACACACTATCAGAGAAGAGGAAGATTTAATAACAAAAGTAGACGTGTTAATTTTGAGACAGTTGATAGTAGTGGAGGGGACTCCGAAGTGAAATTACTGGTACTCATAAAGTGGTACCATCTACGAGTGGGGTCAGCACATGATCCTCTCAGAGACCCCCTTTACCCGTGGGGTCGGATACAGACACCATCGGAGGGGGGGGCAGGAAACACCCAAAAAAAAGTGAACACACGCAAACAGTAACAATAGTGTTTAACCTGAGTTCACGTGCACTATCCACAGATGAATACTCACTACTTAATAAAGGTCTCACCTTTATTCCCACCCCTAAATGTGATGCCTTTGATTTACAAGTTGATTTACATCATTTTAAATGCCCGCTTAAACTAAAAGATTTCTTTAAAAATAGTCCGGCTTATGATTACAAACCATTTAGGGTGGAAAGTACCTTTGAACCAATTAATACACACACATCTATTAAAACATTCACTCGCATGTGTAATTCTGATATTACCACCCAACAAGCCTCTGCCTGCAAGTCCTGGGATAATCTGACACCCCCTGAGCGAAAGACTCTGAAAACCATGGCGGTGCCATTGTGGTGCTTGATTATGCCTGGTACCAGACTGAGGCTCTACAGCAAATTGATGTTGGGTTAACATACCACAAGCTCACATTTAACCCTACTAATACATTTAAGCAACAGGTGGACAAATACTTGGGTTTAGCGCTGAGTGCCAAGGTTAGTGATCAGAATGCTTTTGGATTTTTGACAGTAGACTACCCGATCTGTCCCATCTTATATTTGTTACCCAAGATTCAAAAATGCCTTTTGAATCCCCATGGTCCTCTGATTGTGTCTGCTAGGGGGTCATTGTTTCAACCCCTAGCGGAAAATATTGATTACTACCTCCAACCTGTTGTTCAATCTACCCCTCCTATCTCAGAGATTCCTCATAACTTATCACACAGCTATGTCATTTTGAGGATATACAGTTAATGGACATCCTGGTGACTATGGATGTCGTTAACTTGTATACTATCATTCCTCATTCGCATGAGTTAGAAATGGTAAGGAGAATCCTGACATCAAATGTACACTATAGGGGTCCACCCATTGATTTTTTGATAGACTTGATGGAGTTCTGTTTGGTTAAGAACTATTTTCGTTTTGAAAATAATTTTTATTTACAAACATTGGGCACAGCGATGGGGTCTAATATGGCCCCATCGTACGCAAATATTTACATGTCTATGTATGAGCATGATTATATTTTTCTTCCAGAACAGAACTCCATCAAGTTTTATCATCAGTATATAGATATGTCTTTATGATTTGTACAGAATCACAATGGTTTAAACATCTTAATACCATTGAATCCACTGTTCCCTTCAAATTAGAGAGTGACATGAATAAAATACACTTTTTGGATATTGAGATCTATAAAAAAGATACTGATCAGGGCCTTAGGCTGCATTCTACATTGTACAGCAAGCCAACAGATAAAAAATCTTAATTGCATTATAACAGTTTTCGTCTACGGTTTAAAAAAACAGGGGTTAGCTCCTCTTAGCTCCTGCGTGTTGTTTGCAACAACACCGAGGAGATCCACAAGAAGACGCAACTGGATACTATGTCTTAATGCTTCATTAATAGGGGATTCCCAGAGGCTATAGTAAGAAAACAATGTGAGACAGCACACAACCTTACCCAACAATCCATCATGTCCAAATCACATAAACCTGAGCATAAACGACTGAACTTCATCAGAACATATACTCCCGCATTTGGAGCTATCCAGAAGGTTGTAAATTAACACTGGGCAATTTTATCTACTGATACAAGTTTACCCTTTGGGGATCTTCCACCGCCTAGACTGGTATACAAGAGATTAAGGAATCTCAGAGATCTCTTGGTGAAAACAGATCCAGTTCAGAGCTACCAAAAGGGAACTTGGTTACCACAAGGCAAGAAAGGATGCCACAGTGGAAACTGCACTACGTGTAATGGGATGATTACTGCCACACGGTTTCATCACCCTCATACTAACCAGTTGTTTCATATTCATCATCGGCTGACTTGTACATCGGATCATGTCATCTATGTTATCATTTGCCCATGTTCCTTATACTATGTAGGCAAAACCATTATCACATTCAGAGAGAGGTTGGCAAACCATAAATCAGCTATCAGACTGGCATTTGATAAAGGTGGATCAAAAAAATCGGTGGCCGGCATTTTCAATAAGCTGGACATGCAATCTCATCAATGAGAACTATATTAATAGACCATATCCCAAAATCTAGACGTGGTGGGGATAGTGCAAAATCTTTATTAAGACTGGAATCAAGATGGATCCATAAATTGGACACAATCGCTCCTAGGGGGTTGAATACCATGGTTGACTACAGCTGCTTTTACAAATAGGACTATAGAAATCCTCTCCTCATATAAATGTTTCTACCATGTCCTTGAGGCACAATGTTTTTATTTTTTACTGTTTTTAGATAACCTTGCAATGGTACTGGACCTTTGTTGTTTCATAGGATTAGTTTATATGCCTTCAATTGAATACAAATTATGCCTGTGTCTGGCTTAATAAATCTCCTCTATAAGTGACATTTATGGTTGGCATTGCTATGGTCTCTCTTGTAAATCTGTATATTTATGGTTGTTTTATTTCTTATTACCTGTAGTAACCACTGTATTCTTGTTATATGTGTGAAGGTCAGTATTGGACTTAGTGTTGCCATGACTACAGACAACAACTAAAGTTGCTGCTAATGCTGGGTGTTAAGTATCCGGAAGTAGGATGCGATCTGCGCTACCTGTGTGAGCTCTTTGTTTTTGCTCATTTTCATGGCACCAGGCGAAGTGTGATGATGTCAATACGTCTCATTCCGATCAGCTGCATTCAGCAAGCGTATTTTTTTGCGGTTCTCAGGTAATGACCTAGCTAATGATTAGGGGTATATATATAATTTCTCTGGGGGTATGTGGGACAGGTAGTGTGTGTTTACATGTGACCAAGACCCTTGTGTGGGGTCGAAACGTTATGTGATTTATACTTATGACACATTAAAGGTGTTGAATTCAATCTTCATGTGCCTGCTATTACTTGGAGATCGTGTGGGATATACACCGGATCCTGATTCTCAGGTTATTTTATATATATATATATATATATATATATATATATATATATATATATATATATATATATATATATTATATATATATATATATATATATATATATTCATTTTGATTTATAAATATTTAGTACATATTCCACTATTTGAAGAGCATTGGAATGTGAAATATTTATACAAAACACACAGTTAAACACTTTTTTTAAATATGAATATTGTATAAATAGGATTTTACATGTTTTCATATACGTGACTGCAAAGATGATATATATGTCTATATGCAATACATATTTATGTATATTTTTATATGTGTATATTTGTCTATAAATACATAAATACACATACAGTATAAATACATAAATACATATGTACATACATATAAATAAATTTATACTGTACATATAGATAGATGATAGATAGATAGACGTACATATTTAGACATGTATATATAAATATATGTATCTCTATGCTAAAGCCCTTTGCATGCCTTTTATTTCTAACACCTGAGACCTCATATCTTTGAGTTTGTAAACTGTTTTAAGCAATTTGTTTATCAATCATTTTTATTAGATGGTGTTATTATGAGTGAAACTCTACTTTTTAATTTAATTCAAAATAGTTAACCAGAGGTCGTACCATCCCGCCACGCCTTAAATGTAATTGCGCTTGAGAGAACGCATTTCCTTTCAACTTGTAATACGCGCACTACTTCCAAGTCCCGGTGCGTACAGCCAGCCGCGATAAACCTGATATCGCTTAAGTGCAACTGTTAGTGCATCCCTCATAATCTAGCCCATTATAGATATGCTCACATAATATGTTTCTTCCTTTTACATATGCCTAACCTGTGCTTTAGGATATCATATCCAAAATTACAGTATAACATTTTTGGTGGCTGTTAGACAACGTGGTTGTCTAACAGTTATCCTCAATGGAAACAAACCTGACTGTTGGGATATCCGTACATAAGAAAATCTAAGTTCCCCGTGTTATGATTGGATCACTTGTTCTCACATGAGAATATCCTTACAATTTGTTTTTTCTATAATCCTGAAGGTTAAAACATAAAAATAATCCTAAAAATGGGGCAGTACTGCTCTATCAACATTAGGACAGCACTAGTATAAAATATTTTTATTTATAATTACCTCCATTACTATAGTGTAATATTATTGTCCAATAAGAAGAGTGGGTAGGTTCAATTTTTACAATTAGATTACATATAATTGACCAATAACAATTGTTATCAGTTCCATAAATAGAGGAGGAATCATTAGCTCATTTTATAATATATTGAGAATATTATTGGAACAGGGCCTGTTGCTGGAGGCTGAATAGCCACGAAGAACTGTCAAACATCAGAAATGACAATTTGTTTTACTTTAAAAGTATTTTTTTAATTCTAAAGAGAATGTTACTATAAAATTTTACCCTTTAATGTTTTCTCATGTGTCAATTTTACTTTCGGAAGAGTATTAAATTATGTACAAACTGCCCCTTTCAAATAGTAACCCTTTCCTGTTTAATCTGCCACATAAGATGACAATTTTAATAATAATAATACTTAACTTTAGAAAAGCGTGGTAAACAGGAAGCAGCAAAAGAAAACAACCTCCCAGTGGGGTTAAAGATGGAACCCAGCCATGTGAAAGGATATTCCTGCACAAGCTTTGAATAAAAAAAAAAAAACACTTACTTGCTTGAGTACATTGTCCCATAAGTTTAAGAGGGTTAAGTATTACTGGTAGTGACAGTTCCAGAACATTGTAAAATTGGCACTAATATTAGAAGGCCACATAGAATCTAGACAATATTTGTACTGAATTCTCTATCTATTATTCATATCACTTTTTAATGCACTATAGGGATCAATGTAGTCAATTAGGCTATAAGCATGAAAGCATGAAGGACTTGCTGAATACTGTAAAATTCATGTGTAGTGCATATCATGGCATGACAAAGGACCTAAGACAGGCCTGAAACGTTGTATGTTTTTGTTCTCTGGACCCCATGTGAAACAATAAAGGTCTTTTTTATCTTGGAGGCTGGAATATACTTTTTGTTACTGGATTAGAATTGGACTTGGCAAGTCCTGCATTCCGTGCACCTCAACAAAAGATTGGTGTGCTGTTTTCCAAACTTTTTTGAAGTTACCAGAACCTAAATATAATATTCATTTAGTGACCACAATTTATTCATATTTAAAGGGACAACATACTCAGGAAAGGTACAAAATGTAATCATATTCAAATTTGTTGATTTCTTGTTTTCATAGCTTTTTGACAGACCATACTGCCATATTGAGATTTTCAGTATAGGTATCCATTTAAAAAAGCAGCTATTTAAATGACAAAATAAAGGGAATTAACTATTTGTAAACAATTTAATTCCAACTGTCAAGTGAAATGAATCATTGGGAGCACATTAATCAGGAATAAAAATGTACAGTACAATTTCCCTTTAATTTGGGCAAGCTTGGCACATATACAAAATGTATTGTAGTTTAAAATATTTAAAGAGATATGAAACCCAATTTTTTTTCTTTCATGATTCAGAACAAGCATGCTGTTTTAAATCATGTTCTAATTTGTTTCTTTTATCTAGTTTGTTTTGTTCTTTTGGTTTCCTTTGTTTAAAATTACACCTAGGTAGACTCAGAAGCTGCTGATTGGTGGCTGCACACATATTTCTTTTGTTATTGGTTTTCAGCTATCTCCCAGTAGTGCGCTGCTGCTATTTCAACAAATAATAAAAAGAAAAATAAAGACATTAAATAAGGGAAGTAAATTGGGAAAGTTGTTTAGAATTGTATGATCTATTTGAATCATGAAAGAAATTTTTGGGTTTTAAGTCCTTTTTATACTATTTTGAACAAGCACATTCTAAAATATGTAAAACATACTTCACAAATGAATAAAGTTATCCTCCACTAGTAATGATGAATGAAGCCTTGTGCTTATTGATCATAATATTGTGTTACATGTATTCTAAAATCTCTCTTGTGAAACCAAAATGCCTGCTATGGGCTGCTACATAAAGTTTACTAGGTAGAAAAAGCACAATAAACACACACATTAATTGAAGTGATTTTGTCTAACATGACTGTTGTAAGTCTTAGATTTTTTTTTAATTGAGCCCTTGTTGCTCATAAAGACAAACATCTCCTTTAATTATAACTTTGAAAACTCGTTTCCACTAAGTTGCTAAAACATACAAAAAAAATATAGGAAAAATAGAGAAGCTCTTGTTTTTTAAGCAGTTCTTTACCCTTGTCTTAGCACTTTACCTTTTAAAGCCCATTACAGTCAAATACCTTGAAATATGCAATATCAATAAATTTTATATAATTATATCATTTATTTGTATTGAATAGAAATACTTGAAAAAATTCTTATGTTCTTCACTTAGAAGAAATATTCTCTTCTATATATATCTGTATATCCACGTTTGGAATCAGACTGATATACTACAGGAAAGTTCTACTCTGTGAAAAGCATTACTGGGCTAAAAAGCTGCACCCAGGTGGTAAATCCCCATAGAATAGGCTATCAATAGTATTGAGCCAGTTGTTCGTTGCTGTGAGTGCACTTCTCTCTGTATATATAGTATATATATATATATATATATATATATATATATATATATATATATATATATATATATATATATACAATATCTGTATATATTCATATAGGTATAGATGAATATTTTACAAAAAGATATAGATTTAGGGCCAGTTTAGTGACGCAAACATTTTTTTCTGCTCAAGTGCTAACTGCACCAAAGTGAAAAATTAACGCCGCCAGATTAGCATGCGTATTACAAGTTGAAAGAAAAAAGTTAACAAAATAGGTATATATATTCACAATATATTTACATATATATATATATATATATATATATATACATACACATACAGTCTCTCTCTCTCTCTCTCTCTCTATATATATATATATATATATATATATACATATATATATATATATAAAAATACAGTGTCTATATATATATATATATATATATATGTATATATATATATAAAAATATTCATATATATGTAGGTATAGATATATATCTTACTAAAAATATATATTTTTTATATATACATGTATATATATATGTATATATATATATATTTAAAAAGAAAAAAATAACTTGTTGCTCTTTGTGAAGAACATAGGAATGTGAAGTATTCCTAAGGCACCTTAAGCTTTAGCACTGTTGATTTAGTGCTTTTTGTAGCATGCCCCATAGAAGTCTATGGGGTGAGGGAGTTAGCGCTGTCACAATATCCAAAGTCCTGAAGTTAGTGAGCCTGAGTATTTTGCTTGAGCGTTATTTACTGTTAACTTATAATACCAGCACTAACCCGACAGTGCTAATTTTGTACCTTGAGCTCAGTAAGGGCTCATGAGTGATAAAAAAATTATCGTTTCACTTGTAATTTAGGCCCACACCGTGCTTCATGGAAAACTTGATGATTGATTTGTTTAGGGTAGTAAGAGGTCAATTACATGTTTCTCTCTATGATGTAAAGAAAGAAAATAGGCATAAGCTTTTGACAAATGTTTGAAAGCTATAAATAAGTTCCTTATCTGAATTAGTTTACAAACATTGACGATTTTTTTTAATATTGAAACATTATACATACACTATGTAATAAATATGGTATCTATCTATCTATCTATCTATCTTATCTATCTATCTGTCTATCTGTATACCTATCTATAATCTATTATCTATCTATCATCTATCTATAATCTATTTTATCATCTATCTATCTATCTATCTATCTATCTATCTATCTATCTATCTATCAATCAGCTATCTATCTATCTATCTATCTATCTATCTATCTATCTATCTATCTATCTGTCTATCTATTATCTATCTCTATCTATATACATGCACTTGTGTTTCACAAATAGTATTCTAAAACACTAAGGAGTTAAAAAATCATCTCTGAAGTCACTTGACTGCATGCAGTGCAAACTCTTTTATGCACAGCTAGCTGCAGAGTACTATGCAGACACAACTGAGAC
This sequence comes from Bombina bombina, assembly GCF_027579735.1. NCBI lineage: Eukaryota > Metazoa > Chordata > Amphibia > Anura > Bombinatoridae > Bombina > Bombina bombina. The sequence continues at coordinate 679,050,875 of NC_069501.1, read as the reverse complement.
GTCCTGTATCTTTGTATCAAGGCCATTCTGCTTTATTCCTCTTAATTAACCTCTCCCACTGTCCGTGTGCAGCACAAGGCTAATATGAAGAAGATCAATATGGATATCTTGGCAAAGTCTGTGGAATTAACCGTCTCGCTGTTAGACAGACATAAAGTCACAAGGGAGAATGAGAGCGCTGACCCTCAAGTTACGGCTGATATGCCAAGAACAGATGATCCAGAGGTTAAAACAGCTGTTTCTGGCCCTGGTCAGAATATTATTATAAAAGAACTGACATGTTTTCAAAGCACAAGCGAGCAACTTTGCCAAATATAATGAAAAACATAAAATATATTTAAGTTCTGAATATATAAAATTAGACAATGGCTGAACCAATATCTTAACAACAGAGAATTACAGCTGCAGTTGGAAATACGTTTTAGGCTCATTGAAAGAAACGTTAATATTAACGCATTTTAATATGATAATTGCTCAGAACTTGCCTTCTCTATGGCCTAGATTTAGAGTTTGGCGTTAGACGTGAAAACCAGCGTTAGAGGCTCCTAACGCTGGTTTTAGGCTACCGCCGGTATTTGGAGTCACTCAAAATAGGGTCTAACGCTCACTTTCCAGCCGCGACTTTTCCATACCGCAGATCCCCTTACGTCAATTGCGTATCCTATCTTTTCAATGGGATTTCTCTAACTCCGGTATTTAGAGTCGTTTCTGAATTGAGCGTTAGACATCTAACGACAAAACTCCAGCCGCAGGAAAAAAGTCAGTAGTTAAGAGCTTTCTGGGCTAACGCCGGTTTATAAAGCTCTTAACTACTGTGCTATAAAGTACACTAACACCCATAAACTACCTATGTACCCCTAAACCGAGGTCCCCCCACATCGCCGACACTCTAAAAAAATTTTTTAACCCCTAATCTGCCGACCGCCACCTACATTATCCTTATGTACCCCTAATCTGCTGCCCCTAACACCGCCAACCCCTGTATTATATTTATTAACCCCTAATCTGCCCCCCTCAACGTCGCCTCCACCTGCCTACACTTATTAACCCCTAATCTGCCGACCACAAAGCGCCGCCACCTACGTTATCCTTATGTACCCCTAATCTGCTGCCCCTAACACCGCCGACCCCTATATTATATTTATTAACCCCTAATCTGCCCCCCACAACGTCGCCTCCACCTGCCTACACTTCTTAACCCCTAATCTGCCGACCGCAAAGCGCCGCCACCTACGTTATCCTTATGTACCCCTAATCTGCTGCCCCTAACACCGCCGACCCCTATATTATATTTATTAACCCCTAATCTGCCCCCCACAACGTCGCCTCCACCTGCCTACACTTCTTAACCCCTAATCTGCCGACCGGACCTGAGCACTACTATAATAAAGTTATTAACCCCTAATCCGCCTCACTAACCCTATCATAAATAGTATTAACCCCTAATCTTCCCTCCCTACCATCGCCGACACCTAACTTCAATTATTAACTCCTAATCTGCCGACCGAATCTCGCTGCTATTCTAATAAATGTATTAACCCCTAAAGCTAAGTCTAACCCTAATGCTAACACCCCCCTAAGTTAAATATAATTTAAATCTAACGAAATTAATTATCTCTTATTAAATAAATTATTCCTATTTAAAGCTAAATACTTACCTGTAAAATAAATCCTAATATAGCTACAATATAAATTATAATTATATTATAGCTATTTTAGGATTTATATTTATTTTACAGGTAACTTTGTATTTATTTTAACCAGGTACAATAGCTATTAAATAGTTAAGAACTATTTAATAGCTAAAATAGTTAAAATAATTACAAATTTACCTGTAAAATAAATCCTAACCTAAGTTACAAATAAACCTAATACTAGACTATCAATAAATTAATTAAATAAACTACCTACAATTACCTACAATTAACCTAACACTACACTATCAATAAATTAATTAAATACAATTGCTACAAAGAAATACAATTAAATAAACTAGCTAAAGTACAAAAAATAAAAAAGAACTAAGTTACAAAAAATAAAAAAATATTTACAAACATAAGAAAAATATTACAACAATTTTAAACTAATTACACCTACTCTAAGCCCCCTAATAAAATAACAAAGCCCCCCAAAATAAAAAAATGCCCTACCCTATTCTAAATTACTAAAGTTCAAAGCTCTTTTACCTTACCAGCCCTGAACAGGGCCCTTTGCGGGGCATGCCCCAAGAAGTTCAGCTCTTTTGCCTGTAAAAGAAAAAATACAATACCCCCCCAACATTACAACCCACCACCCACATACCCCTAATCTAACCCAAACCCCCCTTAAATAAACCTAACACTAAGCCCCTGAAGATCATCCTACCTTGTCTTCACCATACCAGGTTCACCGATCGGTCCAGAAGAGCTCCTCCGATGTCCTGATCCAAGCCCAAGCGGGGGGCTGAAGAGGTCCATGATCCGGCTGAAGTCTTCATCCAAGCGGGCCAGAAGAGGTCTTCCATCCGATTGAAGTCTTCATCCAAGCGGCATCCATCCGGAGCGAAGCGGCAGCATCCTGAAGACCTCCACCGCGGAACATCCATCCTGGCCGACGACTGAACGACGAATGACGGTTCCTTTAAATGACGTCATCCAAGATGGCGTCCCTCGAATTCCGATTGGCTGATAGGATTCTATCAGCCAATCGGAATTAAGGTAGGAATATTCTGATTGGCTGATGGAATCAGCCAATCAGAATCAAGTTCAATCCGATTGGCTGATCCGATCAGCCAATCAGATTGAGCTCGCATTCTATTGGCTGATCGGAACAGCCAATAGAATGCGAGCTCAATCTGATTGGCTGATCGGATCAGCCAATCGGATTGAACTTGATTCTGATTGGCTGATTCCATCAGCCAATCAGAATATTCCTACCTTAATTCCGATTGGCTGATAGAATCCTATCAGCCAATCAGAATTCGAGGGACGCCATCTTGGATGACGTCATTTAAAGGAACCGGTTCAATGTTGTCTTACAGCGCTGAAAGTGTAGACCTGTAGCTCCTGTCTGTAGTGGGTCCCCAAATACCCACTTGTGGAAAGATATGTCAAATGATGGTTAGAAAGGAGCGCCAATTAATGGCGAGGTCCGATAGAATTTGAGTATGAATAATATAATAATGGTTCATCTGAAAAACGATATAGCACTATGGCTCAGCTACAATTATGGTGGTTGTGCTGTATTGATGTATAGATTTAAAATCTAGATTTAAAATATATGAGTGGCACAGTATGGTACATAAAAGTATTTAATACATATTAGACATTTAAAACAAAGGTGTCGTTTAAAAACAGATATATTTTTAGCAGAACGGCAAGAAATGATGTATAAAAGCATATAAAAACACGCGTGTTTGGCTTGTTCACTGTATGTATGTACAGTGTCTTATATAAGTTGTCTCATATATAATTATATTGGCATAGACAGGAAAATAATAGTGATAAACAGAAAAATGGGGGTAATGTCCAGTGGTCCCTTCTAAAAATTAAGGAATATAAAGAGAGGTTTTTTCATGTGTATCCAAAAAGTGAACCATCCAATTTAGGTGTTATCCAAAATCATGATGTAAATAAATTCAAAACAGTATAAATCCAACAAATTCAAAAGAATATATTCAAAAAAACTTTTCAAAAAAACTTTTCAAAAAAACTTTTTGTTGAAAGTAATTAATCCAAAAGTTCAAAAGTTCAATCCAAAATGGTGATAAAAATAAATCCGTGAAGTTCAATCCAAAATAGTGATAAAGATAAGTCCATAGAAAATGAAAAATATCCAAAAGGTAAAAAACAAAAAATTAAGTAATTAGTATGTGCACAAACTAGTGAGAGTGATCACTGAAAGGGTATTAATAAAGGGGTTATACTCCCATGTAGAAAATGTTATAAAAGATGCATAAAAATAAACAATAAAAAATAATGAAGTTGAAAAAAATAAAAATAAGAATAATCCTGGGAAGTCTTCAAAACCTGTAGATAAAGGATAATAACATAGTATAATACTGTATTAAAATTCAATAATCAAGGAAAAAATAGCTCACCATAACTCTGTCAACGCGTTTCGGCCCACAAGAGAGGCCTTTATCAAGACTATGGTATGGTGTGGGTGAGTTGAGGTCTTTATACCCCTCTCTAACCAATCATATTGCACTCAAATTGCGCCAAATTTTTCGCGCCAAAAAACGTAGTACCGGAAGTGATAAACCGGAAGTTCTTGTCTGTACATCGAAATGGTTCAAATTTATCTTTGTGTTATTTAAAGAAGGCTTTTGTTAGAACATTGTCTAAGATGTTCTTGATATGCTCTTACAGTTGCTTTATATCTGTGCCATATCAGTTCTCTTTATGGTTAACAGTTGTGATTTACCGGTGGTTTTTGAACCGGAAGTGGCGAAAAAAATTGAAAACATCCGGTGGAGCTATACCGGATGTTGCGCTTTGCCGGTTATGGTTAGACCGGAAGTGGTGTTTTGCCGGATATAGTTAGACCGGAAGGGGCAAATAAATATAGTAAACAGAGACGGTATCCGTTATCTGGGATTTTGGTATAGAGTGTGTATATAAAAATAAAAATAAAAATAGATAAAAATAAAAATAATAAAAATAATAAAAATAATAATAAAAATAAAAAATAATAAAATATAAAAAATAAAAAATTTTTGTTAAAAAGTTTTTTGATTGGTTAGAGTGTCTGGTACAAGTACAAAGAGTATGTTTGTATCTATCTGTATTATCTGTATATCATACATGATATTGGATTCTGGAAGCTTTTATTTTCCAATTTCTATCTAGATGTGCCTGGCTTAACAGTTAATTAGCTGTGAGCGCAAATTAATAAACTTGTATTGAAATCAAATACGGATAGAGAGGAAACTTGTCTTTATCTGAGTGTTTTAAAGATAATTATAAGATAGATGGAGACTTGTAGAGATCTAGTTGATTAGTTTTCTCTTGATGAATTGAAAATTGGGAATTGTTGTGAGGGATACTCTTAATTTTAGTGTCTACATATAGGTGAATTGTTATATTGGAATAGGGACATGTCTCCTCACTACACATTTTGTCTTAAATTGTATCTTTATCCTTATGGAGGGTCAGGCTTTGATTATTTTCTAACCTGCTATGTTAGATATTTTGAGATAGAGAGGCTGCTGAAGTGTCAAATCTAATATAGCTGACTGCTTCCATATTCCATACACTATTGATATATTAGGGGGTCGTGTCTTATTGATGTTGTTGGCATCTGGATGGTCTCTCAGTTTTGATAGTAAGGTTTTTTTAGAGCTAATCATATGGACATTTGGGTAGAGCAGTGGGACTGATTGGATTTACTTTAGAGATACTTATGTAGATCCATGTAGGACATCTTCACTAGGTATATTTTGTAGGTGTGTTGGTCTTATTGTGTCACATGTTGACCTCTGTGTTTTCTTCGATGTCTTCCTTCTACATGAGGGCAGCAGTATTTCGGATAGATGTCTGAGGGTCAGATTCATGTGTGTTTCAGACTTAACAGATGTGAGAGGTCCTCCTTGTTTTTCAGACCCTTCGGGTAGAGGCAGTCCAGCTCAAAAATCCATCTGGATTCTGCAATCAGGAGCTTCTTTTCATAGTTGCCTCCCCTCCAATTGGGCTTTATTATCTGGATACCGTAGAAGTTCAAATCCTTGATGTTTCCTTTGTGTTTAATAGAAAAGTGTATGTACAGTGCGGTGTCTGTGCTGCCATGTTCAATCTGTAACACATGTTCCCGTATTCTGTCTTTCAGGCATCTTGAGGTCTGTCCGACGTATTGGAGTCCACAGCTGCATTGTACTATGTAAATTACCCCCTTGCTGCTGCATCTTATCAAGTCCTTTATTTCATGTTTGATGTTGGAGTTATGCGGCGAAAAGTTTTTGATTTTCAAGCCTCTCTTACACGCCTTGCAGCTCGGGCATGGGAAAAATCCTTTGATGGATTTCCCTGATAGATCTTTCACCTGTGTTGTTGTTGGGCGTGGAATGCTAGGAGATAAAATATTCTTAAGATTATCTGATTTTCTATAGATAAATTTCGGCCTGTCAATGAGTGTTTCACCAATTGTATCGTCATCCTTCAGTAGATGCCAGTGCTTTTCTATTATTTTCTCTATAGTTCGCCTATTCTCGCTGTACTGCGTGATAAAAGCAACATCTATAGAGTTGGTGTTGATGTCTCTCCCAATTTTCTTGTCCTTGTACTTAAGAAGTTCCTTACGATCCTTTTGCCTGACCTCTTCTATGTCTTTGTCGAGTTTCTCCTCTTCATATCCTCTCTCCAGGAAGCGTGTTTTCAGCTCTTCTGCCTGGGTTTCCCATAGATTATGGTCCGAACAGTTCTTTTTCAATCTTAGTAGCTGTCCTTTGGGTATATTCTCCTTCCATTTGGAGTGATGGCAACTTTCCCTGTGGACATAGTTGTTACAGTCCACAGGTTTAAAATATGTTGAGGTCTGAAGTTTCCCATTTTCAATGATTATTCTTAGATCGAGGAATGTAATTTCCTTGTCGCTGATCTCGTAATTAAATTTCAGGTTGTTGGTGTTGTTGTTCATAACACTTATAGTATATTCTAAATCTTCTTTGGAGCCTTTCCATATCAGAACCGTCATTCGTCGTTCAGTCGTCGGCCAGGATGGATGTTCCGCGGTGGAGGTCTTCAGGATGCTGCCGCTTCGCTCCGGATGGATCCCGCTTGGATGAAGACTTCAATCGGATGGAAGACCTCTTCTGGCCCGCTTGGATGAAGACATCAGCCGGATCATGGACCTCTTCAGCCCCCCGCTTGGGCTTGGATCAGGACATCGGAGGAGCTCTTCTGGACCGATCAGTGAACCTGGTATGGTGAAGACAAGGTAGGATGATCTTCAGGGGCTTAGTGTTAGGTTTATTTAAGGGGGGTTTGGGTTAGATTAGGGGGTGGGTGGTGGGTTGTAATGTTGGGGGGGTATTGTATTTTTTCTTTTACAGGCAAAAGAGCTGAACTTCTTGGGGCATGCCCCGCAAAGGGCCCTGTTCAGGGCTGGTAAGGTAAAAGAGCTTTGAACTTTAGTAATTTAGAATAGGGTAGGGCATTTTTTTATTTTGGGGGGCTTTGTTATTTTATTAGGGGGCTCAGAGTAGGTGTAATTAGTTTAAAATTGTTGTAATATATTTCTAATGTTTGTAAATATTTTTTTATTTTTTGTAACTTAGTTCTTTTTTATTTTTTGTACTTTAGCTAGTTTATTTAATTGTATTTCTTTGTAGCAATTGTATTTAATTAATTTATTGATAGTGTAGTGTTAGGTTAATTGTAGGTAATTGTAGGTAGTTTATTTAATTAATTTATTGATAGTCTAGTGTTAGGTTTATTTGTAACTTAGGTTAGGATTTATTTTACAGGTAAATTTGTAATTATTTTAACTATTTTAGCTATTAAATAGTTCTTAACTATTTAATAGCTATTGTACCTGGTTAAAATAAATACAAAGTTACCTGTAAAATAAATATAAATCCTAAAATAGCTATAATATAATTATAATTTATATTGTAGCTATATTAGGATTTATTTTACAGGTAAGTATTTAGCTTTAAATAGGAATAATTTATTTAATAAGAGATAATTAATTTCGTTAGATTTAAATTATATTTAACTTAGGGGGGTGTTAGTATTAGGGTTAGACTTAGCTTTAGGGGTTAATACATTTATTAGAATAGCGGCGAGATTCGGTCGGCAGATTAGGGGTTAATAATTGAAGTTAGGTGTCGGCGATGTTAGGGAGGGCAGATTAGGGGGTAATACTATTTATGATAGGGTTAGTGAGGCGGATTAGGGGTTAATAACTTTATTATAGTAGCGCTCAGGTCCGGTCGGCAGATTAGGGGTTAATAAGTGTAGGCAGGTGGAGGCGACGTTGTGGGGGGCAGATTAGGGGTTAATAAATATAATATAGGGGTCGGCGGTGTTAGGGGCAGCAGATTAGGGGTACATAGGGATAATGTAAGTAGCGGCGGTTTACGGAGCGGCAGATTAGGGGTTAATAATAATATGCAGGGGTCAGCGATAGCGGGGGCGGCAGATTAGGGGTTAATAAGTGTAAGGTTAGGGGTGTTTAGACTCGGGGTACATGTTAGAGTGTTAGGTGCAGACGTAGGAAGGGTTACCGCATAGCAAACAATGGGGCTGCGTTAGGAGCTGAACGCAGCTTTTTTGCAGGTGTTTGGTTTTTTTTCAGCTCAAACAGCCCCATTGTTTCCTATGGGAGAATCGTGCACGAGCACGTTTTTGAGGCTGGCCGCGTCCGTAAGCAACTCTGGTATCGAGAGTTGAAGCTGCGTTAAAAATGCTCTACCCTCCTTTTTTGGAGCCTAACGCAGCCTTTATGTGGACTCTCAATACCAGAGTTATTTTTATGGTGCGGCCAGAAAAAAGCCGGCGTTAGTTTTTCGGGTCGTTACCGACAAAACTCCAAATCTAGGCCTATGTGTGTTAATTTCTCATGCACTAAAGCAAATTGTCATGATGTAAATAAAGTGCCTGAGTTTAAGCTATTGCATATAATATTAACAGGTCAGGTAAGCAAAGGACAATCATTTTTATGGTAATGAAATGTAAAACCAGATTGATTGGGGTTTGTTCCCTGACAGCACAATGAATGCTTTTATAGAGTAACAGGTTAAGACACTGTGCAGTAGTGAAAGAGTTATCTATCAGCATCTCCATGCTCCCTAAGCACTGCACTTGTCCTTCCAGCGATGCATGCAGCTCTCTGTCAAATTTATTAGCCGTGTAACCTTTCAACGGGCTGCTCGCTGTGACTCTTCATCAACCGACATGCCAATAGCAATGGTACCAAAGAAAATATATACCATGCAGCGACAGTGATGGGAGTAGACAGCCAGGGAAGCCTTTCACTGCTGTAATAATATAGCAGAACATTACAGCATAATGCCGTAATATTAAAGTTTGTACAATAGTTCATGCATTTGTAATACAATCAATATTATGTTACAATAAATACTACAAATGTGTTTTATATATATATACAGGACATTTTTGTGGGGGTACTTTCTGGTACTGTGTACATCCACCTTTACCATCTCATAACAGGTAATGTTTTTAATCATCATGTAAATACTCTAGTTTTCACAAGAGGGGACAGCAAAATATATCAAGAATTGTAAATAACTTTGTCTCTCTGCTTTTCTCAAAGTTACTGAGCACAATATGTCAATCAATAACCAATGAATACCAGCACCTTTTTTTGAGTACCGCCACCTTTTCTCTTACAAAAAAGCATATATATATATATATATATATAAACATATATATATATATATAGGAAGGAGATAACCTATGTTTTATAATCATTGTAAAAGCAATACTGCAAAATTGAAATAACCGAAACAAAAAATAATATAGAAAGTAAATACAAAAAAAAACAAAAAAAAAAAACAACACATAACTGCAACATTAAGTTTTTTCTAACCACAATACAATATAAAAGCACCATATGGAAGCTCAAAAATTTCCTTCCATGTTTTATTTGCTCAGAATGTAATGGGTTTTCTTTCTGGTATAGCAATTACCAAGATCAGCATGAAAGTATAAGTCAAATACCTGAAGACTTCTCCTATCTTATCATAAATAGATCCATCAAAATAAACAGGGAATCTGGCATACAAACTATTTTTACACCGAGCATATAATAACCCGATCTGCATTACTGCATATACTCACAGAGACACAACTGCTGAAGGAGCACATTCACGGGTCATACAGCCTTTCTGGGACTTAGACTTGCTTAACACATTGAACCCTTCACTGTGTGGAGAGGGCACTCCACCTCAGGGCCGGCAAAGGAGACATATTCAAACTGCATAAGACACTACAGAGAAGTAGTTTATCCCTGCAACTGTGGCTACATTTGAATCCCACACCCTTACAATATTTGGAACATGTAATTCAGGTTATAACTTCGATCCTGATGGCAGGTGATCGGAAGCATGAAAAATAATCCATCTGCCCCCCCTCTATTGCCTCATAATGGATTACTAGCTACTTTCTTTTATGACACCACTCCTATGGTCTTTGTAAAATTACCTTTGACAGATACATTTGGATTAGGCCAACCTGGCAGTTCTTAATTTCTTATGCATACAGACTTAGGGGCCTATTTATCAAGTTCCATATGGAGCTTGATGCCCCGTGTTTCTGGCGAGCCTTCAGGCTCACCGGAAACAGAAGTTATGAAGCAGCGGCCTAAAGACCACTGCTCCATAATCTGTCCACCTGCTCTGAGGCCACGAACAGACATCGCCGGAAATCAACCCGATCCAATAAGATCAGGTTGATTGACACTCCCTGCTAGCAGCCGCAAATCTGCAGGGGGGTAGTATTGCACTAGCAGTTCCCAAGAACTGCTAGTGCAATGATAAATGTCGATATAAATGTGCAATGATAAATGTCGAGAGAGTATACTGTCGGCATTTATCGATGTGCGGCGGACATGATCCGCAATATTGGATCATGTCCACTCACATCATGATAAATAGGTCCCTAATTGTTGGTTATTGTTAGTTTCCAGTTAACTTGCCTTCAATTTTTTTAGATACTGAGTGGCGCGCTAACAGTTATCTGCAAGCAATATCAGGTTAATCATGGCTGTTCTTACATGTCGGATGTAGAGGTCATATTACAAGTTGAAAGTAAATGCGATCGCTTGAGTACAATTGAATTTAACGTGATTTGGGATAGCACAACTTCAGAGCTTTGGTTAACTGTTTCACAAAACAAATAAGTGTCACAAAGCACTTTAAAAATACTTTTAAAAGTACAGTTAGACTCATAATAATACTACGTAAAAATATTGTTTTAAATAAAAATAATTGCCCAAAAAAGTTATAAGAGCTCAAAGATATGAGGTGTCAGGTGTTAGAAGAAAAAAATTCAGACATATATATTTATATATATATATATATATATATATATATATATATATATGTGTGTGTGTGTACATATGTATTTATATATTTATATGTGAATATATGTATTTACAAACATTTATACACATATAAACATATAAACACATAAATATACATGTACACATATATAGACATATGCATAAGTGCATTGAAGCCCTTTGCAGCCAATCAAAACATTAAAAAAACATATTTATGCAATATTCATATTTAATAAAGGTTTTTAACTATGTATTTATGGTATATATTTCACATTGCAATGTTCTGTATATATATATATATATATATATATATATATATATATATATATATATATATATACCTGTATATATATTATATATAAACGAGTATAGATATAAATTGTATCTATAATACCATCATATATATATATATAGAAATATGTATTTATTAATACAAAGAACATATTCTTCTTTGTGAAGAACATTGGAATGTGAAATATTCATATTTTCATGTTAGTTTAGCACACTTAAGAATATGCAATCAGGTTTGAGCAAATAGGGTGTCAGGGTTTTTTCCACTTTTTTTTTCTCTTTTGCTTTGGGGGTATATGTGCACAATCTTCTAATGTTGGCATTTTATGCCACGCAAAAAACCTACTTCTAGTAGAGTTAGCGTGCAAGTGGGAGTGAAAAATATTGCTCCACTTGTAATCTGGCCCTTTTTAAATTAGACATTTCTCAAAAGTAAGGAAGAGCATTAGTATATTTATGTATAGAATGCTTACACCTCTATTTTTTGATCTTATAGAATTTTGTGACCAATCAAACCTGTGTATAATAAGGGCCACATAACTACATATTATTAATATGTAATATAGAGATAATTCTTGCATTTAAATAACCGTTACCTGATTAGAGACAGCCAAAAACGTGAGTAATAGCTTTAACTAAAATATTATCTACAGGGATACTCTATATATACACCTGCAAGATATATGTCACTTTTATTGTAGCAGCTATATTATGGTCCCATATATGAGTTTTGACTGTTCTACTTGTATAAATAAAAGTACTTTAAAAGTGTATGTCTTTATTATGCTCATTATGTTAGCATACTATCATTATAATTATATTTCTGTATCCAAGATCCTTACAGACACTTTGTTTTAAATATAGGCTCAGAGGGGACCTATATTCATTGTGTTAATCATTCTGTTTAATACATTTTTAGTTCAGTTTTGTAGAGGGTCCAACAGAGACTTTCATTACATATAACCCTCATAATGTTATTACATCCTAAGGGGACGAAATATTAAGCACCGCACGAGCCTTCAGTCTTGCCAGAAACAGCAGTTAAGAAGCAGCGGTCTTAAGACCGCTGCTCCTTAACTGGTCCGCCGCCTCTGAGCGGCGGACAACAATCAACCTGATCAGATACGATCAAGTTGATTGACACCCCCTGCTAGCAGCCGATTGGCCACAAATCTGCAGGGGGCGGCATTGCACAAACAGTTGACCAGAACTGCTTGTGCAATGCTAAATGCTGACAGTGTATGCTGAGCGGATCATGTTGGAGAGACATGAAAAATCGGCCCCTTAAGGTTAAAGAGCAACCTTTCCATTTTAGAATAGAGAGAGAAAAAGGAGGACTATATATATTATGGTTTTACACTTTGTTACAGAAACTATGTGAATTTCTTTTGTAACTTTATATTTTCTTTGCTGTATCTATTGTTTTGTCCTCAATAAAAAAAATAGATTAAAAAAAACTGAAAATAATATAAAAATATGAACTGAACTTTATCAAGCTTACTCTTCCAAAAAATGTATCTTTCCACACGTTTCCGTTCAGCCCTGTCACTTTTCTAGATTCCGTGTATTTTACTTACACAGATAGAGTCAATTTTGAAGTAATTGACAAAGTCTTTGGCAGTAAGTCAGGAGGTGGTTGGAGAAAGGAGACCTTAAAGGGATAATCAACATTATTATATGGTTATTTAAGCTTAACATAGACTTGTAATACCAGATTGTGTGCTATTTTTGTGTGCAGTCCAGCAATAGCACACACCCTGCACATTCAATAGAGCTCCACTTGTAATCTAGGCCATATTCTTTGTAATGCATGGCTTAAATGCAGTGGTATATAAGTGCAACAAGAAAATGTTTTAATATGTTAGAAAATGTTATTTTAATTTTAACTATGTTTTTAACCCTTGTAAAGGGTTTAAACTTAAAGTTCATCATTGGATCCTTAGTATCTCTAAACCTGGTATCTCAACTGGAACCTGCTCCATATGTAGTGCACATTGGGTCCTGGTACAGGGCAGCGTGAAACAGGCAGTACCAAGACTTATTTAAATAAAACAATGCTTTTATTGCTGAAATAAATAACTTAAATGAAAGGATCATTACATATCATTAACATAAATGTAGCTATATTTGAAAGAGTCCTATGTGCCTCCTAATGCTTCCTATACTGGATGCCAGGAAAGCATAAGGAAGAATATCCATTATATGACAGAATTTTAACCTATGTTATATTCAATTCACCTCTTTGTATAAGTTTTTAAAAATAAAGATACATTTTTTCCTTTGCTCAGCTATATTCATTTAAAGGGACAGTCAACACCAGAATTTTTGTTGTTTAAAAAGAAAGATAATTCCTTTATTGCCCATTCCCCAGTTTTGCATATCCAACACAGTTATAATACTACACGTTTTACCTCTGTAATTATCTTGTATCTAAGCCTCTGCTGACTGCCCCCTTATTTCAGTTCTTTTGACAGACATGCAGTTTGGCCAATCAGTGCTCACTCCTAGGTCACTTTACGTGCATGAGCTCAATGTTATCTATATGAAACATGTTAACTAATGCCCTCTAGTGGTCAAAATGTATTCAGATTAGAGGCAGTCTTCAAGGTCTAAGAAATTAGCATATGAACCTCCTAGGTTTAGCTTTCAACTAAGAATACCAAGAGAACAAAGCAAAATTGGTGATAAAAGTAAATAGGGAAGTTGTTTAAAATTGCATGCCCTATTTAAATCATGAAAGTTTTTTTTGGACTTGACTGTCCCTTTAAACTTATTAAAAGATATACAAAACAGCCAATAGTTAAAGGCCTTCACCAAACTTATTGGACAGAACAAAAAAAAATCCATCAGAAATCCAACAAAATCCAATCAGAAATGGAACTGGAAGCAGATTGGTTTATTAAATTCAAATGTATTAAAAAAAAAAACGAAATACAGTTCAATTTGTTCCAGTAGACAGGCACTTATAAACAGATACAAATTTTAAATGGGAGCAAAAACTTTATTTGAAACTTAAAAGTTATGTTTCTATAGAAAAGCTACATATGATACAAAAATAATACAAATTGTATTAAAATGTGCATGTGAAAATGTAAATAAATTATTCATATTTTAATTGTTTATACGCATTAATAATTAATTAAATATAAACTGATATATTTTAAAAAATAAAGAAATAAATAATTTTGTTACGTAAATAAATAAATAAAATATGCAGAGGTTATTTCAGTGAACATTTTATTGGCTAGTGATATCAACTATAAACTGTAAAAAGTGCATTTTGTGCTTTTCATTTTAATTATGCTGTAAAAGATTATGCAAACAAAGCAAATTTAATAAGTTAACGGAGCTGATCTAAAATTAGAGCATGCAAATTAACTACCATTTTTTATTGAAGTAAATTAATTTCTACTTTAAAATATTCGTCTAGATTACAAGTGTTGTGGTAAGGCTTTTAACGCAAAAAAAATGGAAATCCAGCGTAATAGCCAGGAATGCATATTACGAGTCGTGTCGGTATAGCTGTACCGCAAGCATTTAGCTTTTAACGCAATGTCCATTCGGCACTCAAAAAAATTAAGTTTTTGGGTGGGATTTCCATAGTGCCGGTATTACAGGTTGTGCGTTCAGACTTAAATGCTTGCATTACTGCCTATACCGACATGATCCATACCACCATCTGAGACCAGTAGTTATGGGTTTTGTGAAACAAAAATGTTTCATAAAACTCATAACTAAACTGTTACAAAGTACACTAACACCCATAAACTACCTATTAACCCCTAAACCGCCGCCCTCCTGCATTGCAAACACTATTTAAAATGTATTAACCCCTAATCTGCCGTCCACCCACATCGCAACTATTAAATAAACCTATTAACCCCTAATGTGCTGCCCAACCACATTGCCAACACTAATAAAATATATTAACCCCTAAACCGCCGCTCCCTGACATCGCCAACACTATAATAAAGTTATTAACCCCTAAACCTCCAGCTTCCCACATCGACACCACTAAATAAACATATTAACCCCTAAACCTCCGGCCTCCCACATCGCCGCCACTAAATAAACCTATTAACCCATTAACATCCGGTCCCCCACATCACTGCCACTACATAAACCTATTAACCCCTAAACCGCCGGCCACCCACATCGCCAATGCTATAATAAAGTATTAACCCCTAAACCTCCAGCCCCCCACAGAGTAACTACTAAACGAAACCTATTAACCCCTAGACTGATGCCCCACCATCGCAAAACACTAAATTAAACTATTAACCCCTAAACCTAACAACCCCCTAACTTTAAATTAAAATTACAGAGACTCTCTTTACATATATCCCTCATAATGTTAAAAAATGTATTACAAACTAAGGGGCCGAAATATTAAGAACCGTATATAATTTCAGTAGCTTTCATCCTATTGGCTGTTTTGAACAGCCAATAGGATTTCAGTAGCTCTCATTGTATTGGCAGTTTTGAACAGCCAATAGGATTTCAGAAGCTCTCATCCTATTGGCTGATTTGAATTTGAAGAATCAAATCAGCCAATAGGAATGCAAGGTACGCCATTTTGAAATAGCTACTTGCATTCAACTTCAGTGTACGGCGGTGACTGTATGAAGAGGAAGCTCTACGCAGGATGTCTTTGCTTCCAGGATAGCTTCGCTCCAAGCTGCCGGGATGAAGACAGAAGATGTCCCCAAGATGGATGAAGGTGTTGCTGCCTGGATAAAGACTTCTTGCCGCCTGGATGAAGATGGATGTCCGGACTTCAGGAATCGTGAGTAGATATTCTGGGGTTAGTGTTTTTTTGGGTGTTTTTTTTTAGATTAGGGATGGGCACTTGGAAAAGAGCTGAATGCCCTTTTAAGGGCAGTGAAAAAGAGCTGAATGCCCTTTTTTACAGGTGAAAGAGCTGTTTAACTTAGGGCAATGCCCTACAAAAGGCACTTTTAAGGGCTATTGGTAGATTATTGTAGGCTAGGGGGTGTTTTTATTTTGGGGGGGTATTTTTATAGGGCTATTAGATTAGGTGTAATTGTTTTTATTTTTGATCATTTTGTTTATTATTTTTGTAAGCTTAGTGTTTTTTATTTTTGTAATTTAGTGTTTATTATTTTTTGTAATTTTAGATTTTTTTATTTTTTTAAAGACAGTTATATTGTAATTTTAATTTAAAGTTAGGGAGGTGTTATATTTAGGGGTTAATAATTTAATTTAGTGTTTTGTGATGTTGGGAGTGGCGGTTTAGGGGTTAATAGGTTTATTTAGTGTAAGCGATGTGGGAGGCAGGAGGTTTAGTGGTTAATAAACTTATTATAGTGGCGACAATGTGGGAGGCTGGAGGTATAGGGGTTAATAGGTTTATTATAATGGCAGCAATGTTGGGGAGTGGCACAATAGGGGTTATTAACCTTATTATAGTGTTGGCGATGACGGGGAGAGGCGGAATAGGGTTTGATAACTTTTATTAGTGTCCGCGATGTCGGGAGCAGCAGATTAGGGGTAAATAACTTTATTTAGGTGTCGGCGATGACAGGAGCGGTGGATCAGGGGTGTTTAGACTAGGGGTTTATGTTAGGGTGTTAGTATTAAACATAACTTTCCTTTCCCCATAGACATCAACAGGGTTGTGTTACGGAGATTTTTCATTCCGCACTTAAGGTGTTATTTTTTGGGTTTTTTTTAACACTCTCTCTCCATTGATGTCTAAGGGTGAAAGCGTGCACAAGCACGTCAAATCAGCCATTGGATTTTGTGTGGTATGGAGCTTAACGCCACCATATCGCAAGCACAAAGAGGCCTTTCAATAACTAGTAATGGCAGAGCTATGGAGAGTGAAATAACGCAACTTTTTTGGTGTTAATTTCGCACTCTATTTAGCACAAAAATCATAATCTACGAGTTCATTGAGTGCCTTTTGTTTTTCATGTTTCAGGGTGCTTGAGAATAAAATATCAAATTGACTTGATGCTTTTCTTGCCATTTAGAGAAAAGATCCTCTGCATTGTTCAGGCAATGGTACAGAGATGTGATTTTTGCATTGGTCTTTAAGTAAGTCACACCTTTTACAAGTGAAGCAACAGCAGCTATTAGGAGAACACAAACTAAGGATTAGTTATCATCACTGGTTGCTATGGCTGTTACCCAGGGAATTGCCCAGATGTCTCAAATCAGATTCTTTGGAAGCCCTAGTGAGACAGGAGCTCTGCCAAAATTCCCAGGCATAGAGAATATGCTTGTAATGATTACAACTATTAAGGACTCCCCTCTGAACACCAGTAAGCAAGTCATTCATACAGCAAGCATAAAAAATAACTTCTAATCGTTCAACCTGGCAACAGCCAATTCCTTGCTATTCTACAGTATTAGAAAGAGACTTTAAAGTGGTCAAGTTCAAATATCCATGAATTAGATGGCTGGGTGATTTCTCCAGTCAAATATTAAATTATTAGAAATTAAAAGAAGCAGAATACCAAGTAACATGAGTCCCAAAGGTGTGCTACAGCAAGAGAAACAATCCAGAAAGCATAACCGATGGCTTAGTATAGACTTAGCATTGGCTAAGACAGTAGGTGCATAATTTAACCAGGTGCTCCCTATTCCATACTCTAGCATGTTTGATATATTTCTTTGTTTTTTTAACTTTGCTGAACATTTTAACATTTTTTAAACAAGTATTATAGTGTGAGATAGCAAATGTAGCATTGAAATACTGAATTTACATTTCACTCTTCGGGGGGAAAATTGAAATAGAATCCACAAAAAGGGAATTGTTAAATTTTATATAACAAAACTTTGAAAAAGTGATATTTATTTTAGAGATACACTTACATAGTAAGATCAAAGTAAGCAAATATTTGTCCTTCCTTTCAAATGTCATCATAGATACATTTTCCATCTCCAACCAGCACATATAAGCAACTTAGGTCAGGCAAAGCTTTTGACAAATTAGTTTTATAACATATATTATTTATGTACTTACAAAAAGCTTCTGGGTGACCTGTCACAATCCTTATGCAGAAGAACAAAACTTTCCTTCTACATTCTTTTGATAGTATGGGGACATTGTCAGTGTACTCCAGAAGCAATAGTTTCTGTCAACAATATCATTCTAAAGTGTTAAAACCATTTTTAGATTGAAGCCACAAAGATAAAGCAGACTTATAATAATAAAAATATAACTTATTTTGGTTTATCATTAAAGAGACATTAAACACTAACATTCCATGCACCTCTCTCTAATTTTGCTTTTATTGAAACCTAGGTTTCACTGCATGCATCTGAAGGAGAGTTGCTGCACATATGCAAACAAATGCCAGCACTGGGATGCAATGAAAGATAAATTTCAATTGTGCTGCACCCATGACTTGAAGGAGGTAGAGGATAAACTCACTACTATGCTTATAAAAGGCCAGATTAAGAGTAGAGCGCTATTTTGCAGTTTCGCTAGAGCGCTAATTGCATAAATTTTTATGTGCGTTGGGTTACGCTCGTATTATAGAAAGTAAAAATGTTGGAAAGTAAAAATGTATAACTCTTGTGCTAATCCGATGCGTGCAAAGTTATTCCCCCTTAGATGTCAACGGAGAAAAAAAAAAGTGGAAAAAAACACCCCACTCGTGCGCTAAGCCAAGTACACAAGCCGGATACATAAGGACTGGAGTTGAGAAACACTGCTCTAAAGGATTATTATCAATCCCATAATCAACAAATAATAAAAATGACTACACTAGGGAATCAATAATGTAAATAGAGACTACAAAGGCTTCTTTGAAATCAATCATATAAAGTATCGAATAGAATACATTTTTTACTTTTCTTAAAAATTTGTTTTCTCATCTTTAGGCTTCTATTTGGATACTGGTTTCAGCATATTTTTATAAAAATGTTTGGTGTTTAAATTTTCAAAAGCTGCATACTTTTGGAGAAATTGTTAGATTTACCCATTTAATTTCTCATTGCAATAATATAATCATGCTTTCTTTCTTTAGGAAGTCATTGAATCTGAACCATTGGTGTATCTGGATTAAAATTAAATTTTACAGGTAAATATCATTTAAAGGACAAAAAGCACCTTGTAATTACAACATGTTTCTGAAATCTCACATAAATTAATATAGCCGCTGATTGATAAAACTAAATACATCACCATATTGTTTAAAAAAATTGTTTTTTAGTGGCCATAATCCATCCCACTTACATTATTTGGAGGAGCCAATTCAGCATTGTGACTGAAGTAAACAAGGATAGTCATGGTCATTTTGGTAGTAAATCTTTGCATTGTTATGCAGAATGTTATCATACCACCTCTGCTCACGCTAGTTAGGCACAGATATGTAGCAGGATTAGGCTTGTGAAATCTGCAGTCTACAGCTCTCAGAATTTGAAAACCCACAATTTTCATAATTAAAAATATTATTTTTGTTACCACACATAATTAAATATTTTATATTACAATCTCTAAGGTTACATGTTGCTTTCATGTTTCTCTGTTTATTACCATAGATTACATATACAGTTTAAAGATGGGTAAATCTCCCAAACCATGTCAGTTTTCAGTATGTGGAATGATCGGGAGCTCTTTATTACTAATATAATCAATCTATTGGTATGTGATACAATATGCAACCTACAATACAATATAGAATATTTTTTAAATAGTAAAATAACTTAATATACCATAAAAAGATGGCAAAGTTAAAATTAAACTTTCATGGTTCAGATAGAGCATTCAATAAAAAAAATTAAACAAAATATTTCCAATTAATTTCCATCATACACTATATTGCCAATGTAAGTGGACACCCTTACTAATTATTGAGTACAGGTGTTTCAGCTACTCATATTGCTAACATGTGCATAAAATCAAGCACATAGCCATGATATCTCCATAGACAAAACAATTGTAGTACAATGGGTCCTACAGAAGAGCTAAGTGACTTTTCAGTGTCAGGATGTCACATTTGCTACAAGTCAGTTCATGAAATTTCTGCCCTACTAGATCTTCCCCAGTCTTCTTTAAGTGCTATTACTGTGAAGTGGAAGTGTCTACAAGCCAACAACAGCCCAGCATCAAACTGTTAGACCATTAACTGCTGAGTGCTGAAACATGTGGCCCATAAAAAATCTTATATCATCTGTGGCATCACTCACTATAGAGTTCCAAACTGCCTCTGGAAGTAACATCAGCACAAGAAGTGTGTCTGGAGTTTCATGAAATGGGTTTCCATAGCCTGGAGTTTCATGAAATGGGTTTCCATAGCCAAGCAGCTGTACACAAGCCTCCCATTGACATGCACAATGCCAAGTGTCGACTTGAGTGGTATAAAGCACACCACCACTGGAAACATGTTTGCTGGAGTGATGAATCATGCTTTACTTTCTGAAGGTTTGGTAGAAGAATATGGGTGGGAAGAAAGCCAGAATAACGCTATCTACTGGAATGAAACAGTGCCTACTCTAAAGTTTGGTGGAGGAGGGATAATAGTCTGGTGCTGCTTTTCATGGTTTGGGCTAGACCCCTGAGATTTAGTGAAGGGTTATCTTAATGTTATACCCTTAAACTTTGTACTTTTTAAAACTAAATGTATTAGAGGCCTCTGAAGTAACACCAGCTTCTTTAGTGTTACACAGAATTAGAGATCAGATCAAATCATCCTAAATGTCAGTGAAGTACTTGCAGATCCTTAAGGTACAAAAAACAAACAAAGCCTTAGGTGAAAGCAACTTTGCAGGGAAAATGTAAATTGTATAGAGCATTCCAGAGTAACAGAGTTGCCCGCATGGTGCAGTAGAGGGCCTGGTCCTTAGCTTGATTCCACTTAATACATAATAGCCAAACAAATCAACCAATCAGCAACTGCAAGTGCCCTTCTGTGCTAATTGATTGGCTAGGGTAACTGCCAGTCATAGCAGGAAACTATTAACATAGCCATTTCTAAACATGTGAAAGCCCTGGATTCTGTACTCCGTCAGCTTGGATGATTGTGTGAGATATTTTATACATTGTCTTTATGAAATGACAGATTTCTTGCAGTGCTACAGGTATTGCATTTTTACTGATGGTCTTTTCCCTTAAAACTGTAGAAAGATACACATCTCCTTGTCAACGTATTTCATTTAATTGTAAAATCCATTATCTCCTATTCTGAGAACACATTCCTTTCAACCATTAATACACTCTTGTATAATGAACATACGTAATCAACTCTAGTGCTTCCCTATATCCCTGTACCTATTTCAGCTTATCATAACTTGTTCCCTTTAAAAAAACAGCAATGAAGAGACCTACATTTGTTTCACATTCTCAGGAAAGGACCTTTTGCTGCCTTTCCTATATCCATTTATAGGAATGTTACATATGAGTTTGTAATTGTAATATGTGCATTATTGTCTATGGTGTAAGAATGCTTACTATCACTTTTTTTAATGATATTCAGCTTATAAGGATATTTAAACTTTTATAATGATGTATTTATAAACTAACTATCTGAGAGCTTATAATCATTGTTGTTGTGAATAAATTTAGTTTTAAGTGTACTATAAATTCATAAATAATTGTGATTATGTCATTGTTATCATTATTACTACTTGAATATGTGACTTTTAGCATCACTGGCTAATGTGACTGCATGTGGTTCTCTGACCATCCCTTCTCTAAAGTCTAAAATGTGTATTCGCTACTCTAAGGCACTGGTTTTAAACCTGTCTTCAGGTCTCCCTGCCTGAACTAGAGCACAGGTGAAATAAACAGCTGATTAGTAAACATGGTTATATTACCTGCTCTCACCCAAGGCAGTCCTGAAAATCTGGCCTGTTAGGGAGGCATGAGGACAAGTTTTAAAACCAGTATATTTAAACCTTTCAATTTGTTATAGTCATGAGTCCCTTAAAGCAACACCCTTATTCATTTTATTGTTTACATTTCATTATCTTTGGAAATTTTATTTAAAAATGACATATATTATGATATTTAAAT
Source organism: Bombina bombina (assembly GCF_027579735.1). NCBI lineage: Eukaryota > Metazoa > Chordata > Amphibia > Anura > Bombinatoridae > Bombina > Bombina bombina. Next base: position 679,028,596 of record NC_069501.1, on the reverse strand, counting down.
CCTTTAGAACTAATATTTATGTTATTATCTGTAGAGGTTCTTTATACTGCTGCCTGTGATTTTAATGCAGAGCTCCAGGTTATAACACATTGGATACAAATCTGTTTTGCTCACAATACAACAATACACTTTATGTCATAATGATATTGTCTCTGGTAAAAATTGTGACTGTTCATAAAGTTTTTTTTCCAACCTAATCTTTTTCATTTAGAATATTAACCATTGGTAAACCGACTGTAATACTGTTTTATCATAAACACCCTAACTAGAGGCAATTAACTCTTTTATCGCTTTTCACTTTTACAAAGATCTGTTCCTTGGCATCTAGAAATGTTGCAGAATATCATGTAGTCCGATGTGCTGAATGTATCACAAAAGGGATGAAAGGTTTTGCTAACCACGATTGTCAAAACGAGCCGCTTGGTCTTGCCAACCTTTTGCCCTCTAGACGGGCATGTCGAAGTTCTGCAGTGCTAATTAGCTGTTTCTAACAAGGCATAAAAAAGCTAGTACCAGCATGGGGGTACGTAAGCAAAAAAAATGTTTCTTAATGAAAGGATTTATCCTCATTCCCTCTGGTTAATATACTGCTGCTTAGAATTCATTAATCTTAAGAAAGAAAAAGAAAACATCACAGCAATATGTATGAACGAATGACACCTGAGAGGTTCAATGTATAGATAAGGAATAAAAAAAAAAAATAGGAATTGTAGAGGAAGGGGCCACAAGCGGTTTTCCCTATTATTTGCTCTTGAAATAGCTTGTAAGGAATCTAAGGATTTTTTTCCAAGAGGTATAAAGCATTTCTTCCCACATACTTTCACTGCTTTCTCACTCTTTCATTTTAAAGGCTGGTCTGAAAGATAAAACAATTTTAAGCATTGTCAATCAGATTAATTCTGAAACACAAAGAGCTCTAGATGACTCAAATCACATATGTTCAGTACAAAGACAAAGAAACAGCAAAAAAAGAAAAAGGCAAGCACAGGATACACAAGAGTCAAGATGTAAATTAAAAAAGCAACAATAATGTAAAGTGTGTACTCTTGACACTCAATAGAAAAGGACACAAAGGACTAGAGATGACAAGAGGCATTTAAAAATGTAAAAAAAAGTTACAATATATCTAGGAATGCTTTGAAAAATATTTCATTCCATTCCATTTTTCCTTTTAGAGTTAACCGTCCTTTGTGGAAATAGTGTCTTACATTTACTTAAAATGGAGAAATTGGGTACTTGTAGGACTAATGTGTAGCACAGCTGTGGACAGTACATTGCTATTTCATTTATGAGCTGTAATTATGTGAGTGCATGATTTTACATTCTGCAAAAAGAGCTATCATATTTACTTATTTTACCTAGAACAATATTCATACTGATTAATAAATGCATATCACCAAACAAATCGAGTCCCTGCCAAGCTATCTCTGAATGTCCCTAAACTTTAGATTTGTTTAAAATGGAAACACACATTACAGAAGAAATGCAACTCATTTGTTTTATATAATGCTTATTAATGTGCAAGAGATACTTTGGGGTCCATTTATCAAATGTTGAGCGAGCATGATTCACTGTAGAAAAATGTCATCAGAACTATTTGTACAATGCCGGCCCATGCTTACTGCCAGCCAATTGGCCGCTAGCAGGGGCTGTCAATAATCCCAATCCTATCGAATCGGGATGATTTCAATCCGCAACCTTTTAGTTATCTATATGGCACACATTAACTAGCATGGTCTAGCTTTACAAAACATTCAAGGGCTTAGAAATTAGCATATAAGACACATAGGGTTAGCTTTCAACAGAGAATACCAAGAAAAGAAAGTAAATTTGATGATAAAAGTAAATTGGAAAGTTGTTTAAAATAGCATGTCCTATCTGAATCATCAATGTTTAATCTTGGCTAGACTATCCCTTTAATTTTACTACAAGTCAATGGTCCCTGATTGCATAGAGGAGGTGCTTGACCCCTTCATGCTTCACCAGTTGTTAGAAATAGATAAGATAAATATGCACAAAACATGTTGCATGAATGAGAGGGTGTTTGGAAGAAAGTGTCTAAAGCCAGAAAAAAAAATACTAAAAACTAAATAAAGCACTGTGAGTCATGTCTAAAGCACCTGGTAACAATAAAGTGGAAGAAATAATAATTAGTTATTGGCTTTGCAATATTTTGGGGAAATCCTATTGCAATTCTCAAATTAAAAATGATTTTAAGGTCACCTTCACCATACCCCCATAATCAAGTTGCTCTTAAAAATATTCTGATTTAGAGTTTCATTATAAGGTGATTTCTATGTATATATATTTGTTAATCATTTAGCTCAGTAGTTTATTCCACAAACTTTGTGCTGATTTGAAGTTATAATGTGAATTTTCAGGAATTATTAATCCTTTTGCTGATGTTTGCATAATATTTATCCCATTTTTAACTATTGTGTGAAGGCAATAGTTACAAGCATGTACTATTTTGCCAAGCTATCGTTATTTGTTATTCTTGAGGAAATGGAATTATATTTATTATTTGAGACCATTCAGGGAAGGTATTGCAATTTTTGTTAAAAAGTTGAATCCAGCTTTGATTAACTATAAAAGGACATCACATAAGATTATCCAGTAGAGCAAGAAAACCATTTTATAAAAACTGCTGATCTTATAAGTATTTTAGTCATACAAAAAACGTTCTCTTGAGACACAGCCAAAACCCTTTTTTATGGCTGAGTCACATTAATAGATTTGCTTAGCAAACATAACTTTATTTATAACAGTTTTCTTTTTAAAGGTGACTTCCTTAAAGGGACATTAAACACTAAACAAATGCTAGCTAGAATGATGCATTCAAAGAAAAGATTAGTCTAAGAATAAGATGTAGATGTATTTTTTTAAAGTTTCATTAGCTGTTTAAATATTGACAAAATAAATGTAAAGTTTTAGTGTCTATAAAACAATGGCAAATGAAAGTATATTGCAGATGTTTTTTTCTATATATGATTTATCATTTTATATTACCTTCTAAAAGTGTTTAATGTCCCTTTAATATAGATTTTCCTTATCTGGGTGACACAGTAGGATTAGATATTTTATTAAATTTGTAACACAATGTATAAAGCACATGTGCAAGAGATTATGACTATTTTATCATGTACATCAGGGTTACCCAAATTATGGCCACAGGGCTACAAGTAGCCAGCAATTTATATATTTTTAGTGTGCAATTCTAATAGTTAGCAATTCTAAAAAAAAAAAAAAAAAACAGTAATTTGTTATCAAAAAGTAGTTCCCTACTTGATCCAAATTATATCAATTTGTGTATCGTTCACAGACAAAATTAAATTAATTAATAGTTTATTAGATAACTTTAACTATAACTAAAAATGTTATTATAATCAAATTTTATTTTATGGTGTTACGCTTAGCAAAAGTGTGAGTATCGTAATGTGGTCCACCGCATAGAAAAGTTTGGAGTCTGTGATGTATGTTTTACAATACATTAATATTTAGGGCTAGATTACAAGTGAGGCGCAAATGATTTTGCGAGGGCCTTCGCGATCATTTGCACTCTGTTTTAATTGCGCTCATATTACAAGTTGAGTGAAATCATGATTGCGCTAGTGCAATCGCGATTAACACTAGAATCCTTACCGCAATCTCAGAGCTGTGATTAACTGTTTTGCAAAACAAAAAACTGTCACAAAACACATCAAAATATCAAAATATGTTACAAAGTGCAGTTATACTCATAATAACACTGCCTAATGAAAATTATTTAAAAAAAATATTGCATTAAAAGTTATTAGGGCTCAAAGATATGATATCTCGGGTGTTAGAAAAAAAAAAAGCCAGACAAAGGGATTTAACTTTGAGATACAAGTGGAGCGCAAAATATTACTTTCTCCAGGGTGATATTTATGATAATATACAAGATCAATCATCATAGTGTTTATTGTGATGGCCCAATCAGATCTTGGAGGTGTGTAAATGCAGGTCCAATCATAATGAGTGTGATGACGGCACGTGATCGCATGTCCGATCTTATCTATTAACTGACTTTTGTCTCTGATAGGCTACCATATAGGCGTGTACGCTACACTGCCTATTGATTGGTTAACTAAATGCTTTTTAAGGTAGGTTCAACGACTACCGGGTTCGCCTTTTGAAGAAGCTGAGGCGAAATGCACATCAGGAGACCAGTAACCTGATGTATAACATATTATTATATGTGTGAAAATGTTCCACATATACAGTACTTAGTGACAGGGATACTTTAGATTAATTTGTACTTTTAGGGGCTGGGCTGTGCGGTACCGGTGCTATAATTGGTATTGTGTCCCTATCTTTAACTTTGCTATATTTCTGCCCAGCCTCTTTGCTATATGGTGCTGGGTTCTATTACCCTACGCTAGTAAGTATCTCTATATGTGTGAAAAATGTTCTACATATACTTAGTGACATTGCTACTTTAGTTTAATTTGTACTTTGTGGGGCTGGGTTGCACTGTACCGTAGGTATAAGTGGGATTGTGTCCCTATCGCTAATTTTGCTATATATTTTTTGCCCAGTCTCGTAGTTATATGATGTTAGGTTCCATTACCCCACATTAGTGAATACCTGTTGTTTATAGGCTTTTATAAATCACAATACATTATACATCGGACTTACATTATTTAATTATTTTTTTTATCATATTTAGCATTTTTATGGTTGAGAGGTAAACCTCTAATGTATTTTTTATTTATTTAATTATTAAAAGTTAATTTTTAAACCATCTTACTCTTTTATGTTTTGTGTCGTTGATACGTTCATATTACATTAGTACTTAAGCGAGTGCTCTTTAGGGTGTATCTTTTCTCTACATATATGTATTGTCTAATTACTTACACTGAGCACCCTCCTCAATCTTCTTTTTTGAGGATAGATATTGGTAATATAATCTCACACACATTACCTTTATTATGTATATACAGTATATATATATATTTATCTATATATATATATATATATATATATATAGGTTTAGATATATATTTGTTAAAAACATCAGATATATGAAGTAATATTTAATTTTGAATAAATAGAACGTATTCCGTTATATGAAGAACATTGGAATATGAAATATTTATATATTCATGTCGAGTTTGCGCTAATGAGAATATGTCATGGTGTTTGCACGAGAAAGTGGGTGCTGTGAAAATGCGATCATGATTTTCAAATTTTGAATTTAAGTGCGATTTGGGTTACCACTGGAGAAAAACAGTTTACTTTCAACTTGTAATGCGAGCACAATCCGACTAGCACAAAATTAAAATCCTAGGAAAATTTTCGCCATAGCAAAAACAGAAAATACTGCTCCACTTGTAACCTTAGTGTATGATCATTCTGAAAATATAACATTTTAAATGGACATGAAAACCTAAATATTTCTTAGATGATTCATAGAGCATACAATTTTAAACAACTCTATAGCTTATATTATTGTTTCTATTATTGAATTTGCACAATTCTCTTGGTATCCTTTGTTGAAGAAGCAGCAATGCACTACTGGAACTATGTCTGAACACATTGGGTGAGCCAATGACAAGAGGAATATATTTGCAGCCACTGGTCACCCGCTGGCTCCAAGTAGTGCATTGCTGCTCCTAAGCCTACCTAGGCATGCTCTTTAATAAAAGATACCAAGAAAACAAAGCTAATTAGATAATATAGCTAAATAGGAAAGTTGTTTAAAACTGCATGTTATCTGTGAATCAAGGAAGTTTAATTTTGACTTTACTGGCCCTTTAAGTTAACTGATAACAGACTTGTATTAATTGGAAAAAAAACAACAACAAAAAAACATAAATTCATCACTATTTATACAATATAAATATTTCCATGTGGCAAGATCTGCCCAATCTGAAATCACTTTGATTTTTTTTTTAAGTATTCAGCAGTAAAGCAAATAACACTATTTTTATTAATTTGACACTATACTCTTTAAAATGAGTGATCAGTGCCCCTAAATGTTTTGCCACAAAGATACATTTATTAAAATGTATGTTTATATTCATGTTCATATGATGTATAGTTTCAAAAAATGCTGATCAATATGGCCAGTGGTTTATATGGTAAAGAATATAAATTGTAAAACCCTTCAGCTGAAGGCCATCTCCAGAGCAACGCTCCCACAGAGTAGTGAGCAACAAAACTTTTCTGTGTCCCCAATGGAAGCACAGTGCAAGTTAAAGAGCTGTAATGCTCTATCGTCATGGAAACATTGTTTCTAAAATATAGCTTCCGAGAACAGCTAGGACTGACAATATTAGCGATTTGTTGCTAGATCCAGGCACTGAAAACCAGAAACTCGTGGCTTAATGCAGAGTTTAGATTCTTTTTACTGGATAACAGGAATGATGAATGTTTGCTTTAGTACTTGGCATCCTTTTAAAGAAAAGATATGCTTTGAACTGTAAATTAGACAAAGATCTTTTTCTTTTTTGCGTTCCGTATTCGAATAGTTTCTTAAACAATTTAATCAACTAAAATAAGTGTTACATAAAGTAAATTTCAACTGTCATGCAATTATTGCATAAATCTCCATAGGCATCTTCATTAAAGAGTTTTATAAAAAGCCTAACATTAATAAAAATGATATTTAAACATAACATAAGCTACATAGTAGTTAAAATGTTCAGTTTATGCTTTTATTTAATCTAAAAAAATTGCATGCAATTTATTTTCAAATGCCTTACTGAAGATGGATTTTAATTGCATTTTTTTGTTGTTGTAATGTTCCAAATAATTGTTGCTTTCCAATGGATTAAAACAAAGTCTTATATGGGCAGATCAAAGAAAACAGAGACAAACCTTCCTCCTGGATTAAGAAAATACTAAGGGCTAGATTACAAAGTAGAGTACAAATATAGCCCTGAAGAAAGCAATATTTTGCGCTCCACTTGTAATCTGGACCTAAACCTTTAAAGAAAAATTTAAATCCCATCATAGTAAAAAGTCGAGGTACAGAGAAAAGAAATAAAGTAAAAAACTCTCTTTAAGCACTTTTTTACTTGCATTGTTTGATGTTGATATAATCCATTTGTATGTTAATAATTTCCTTTCTTAATTGATCAGTTTAATTTACATTAGCTGGTGCCAGAATTTTGGTTAATATAAATCACAATCAACTTAATACATGATATAATCCATGTCATTGAGAAAGTCAGTCTTTTTATGAAACGCGTTTGACCGTTTTTTTTTTTTTTTGCTGCTTGTAACTTAGCGTGTGTCACTATTTTCAGGAGATGAAATAAATGGAGTTTCTTTTACCACAGTTACCAATTGTACTTGGTTTGTTTATTTCACTATATTGCTGGCAGGGTGTGTTCCTCTTGTTGTACTCTATCTGAATCATGCAAGTTTAATTTTGACTTTCGTATCCCTTTAAGCTTTACAAATAGAAACACATAAATATTAATGTACATTCATAGAGAATTATAATACATATACCAGCAATGCTTTACATTTTCACACATTTAAATATAAACTTTCCATCTGTACAATATTATAGCCTGAAACCTTATATCATAAGGTTAGTTGAGTCAGCAATATCAGAAAATGTCAATAAAAAGTTTTTTGAAGATTATGTTCCGAAAAAGCAGTTTGGAACAAGCCGGACAGATAGCTCAGCATGCTAATGCACTGTGGCTGAGCTCTGTAGTCAACCCGAGGGTTGCAGGTTCGTTCCCCGGCAAGGTCCACTCAGCCGTTCATCCTTCCAAGGTCGATAAAATGAGCAGCGCCTTAAGACCCTTGCGGGTGATTAGCCGCGCATTGCAAGTACCCAATACATACATACATACTCCCTTAACCTAATTCCATTTGACATCCTCAGTTGAAGGCTTGGTAAAAATTGTCGCTTTACACAATATCTCAAAAACTAATAAGGTCACAACTAAAAAAAGGGAAAAAAACTAAGTATATATTGCACTTCCCTGTATCTTTTTTTTTTTTTTTTAATTTTTTGGGGGCAGTTGTGCCTTTCTGAGAATTTGTAATTTGTATAAAAATAAGGATTGATAAAATACTCAGAATGGGTTGCTATCTGAATATGTAGCATTATATGTAATTGTACATGTTTTGATAGTTTTTAATACAATTTGAAAATCTTTTCTCAGATAGGATTATCTTATTGCAATAGCTATGTTGTACGTTACTTTGAGGAGCATTTTATGTTAGGTATTCCTAAATTCAATAAAGGGATTAAAAGTACTCTGACACTTATAATTATACTTATAACTTCAATATAAAGCATATTGTAAATTATAACCAGCAAAAGTAGGTTTGTAGATGGGTTCTTATCAGTTTGAAATACAGTTTAAAAAACTATGGGCTAGACTACAGGTGAAGCGCAAACGGTTTTGCGCTAGCGAAATCGTGTTTTTGCGAGCCATTTTCATTTAGTTGATATAACAAGTAAAGCAAATCGGAATTGCGCTATCCCTTTGCGCTTCAATCCTTACTGCAATATCAGAGTTGTGGTTATTTGTTTTGCGAAACAAAAAAGTTGGCCAAAACACTTCCAAAATACATTACAACATTCAGCTACACTCATATTAACACTGTTTAATAAAAATATTGCACAAAAAAGTTGTAAGGGTTCAAAGATTGGAGATCTCGGGTGTTAGAAAAAAAAGGCAGGCAAATGACTTTAACATTGAGATACATACATATACATTGCTAAAGATGTATTTGTATGTATAATATATATATATATATGTATATATATATATATGTTTATATATGTGTGTACATATATATTAATGCATTTATATGTGTATACATGTATTTACAGTCATATATACACATACTAGTCCTAAAGCCCGTGTACATGGGCCAATTTTTTAGGTACCGCGGTTCCAACCCTTGCTCCCTCTCTCTCCCCCCTCTCTTTTGCGCTCTCTCTCTCTCCCCCCTTATTTTGCACTCTCTCCCCTTTTTTGCTCTCTCTCTCCCTTCTTGTTCTCTCTCTTACCCTCTTTTGCTCTCTCTCTCCCCCCCTCTCTTTTGAGTTCTCTCTCTCCCCCTTATTTTGCACTCTCCCCCCACTTTTGCTCTCTCTCTCTCCCCTTTTTTGCTCTCTCTCTCCCCTCTTGTGCTCTCTCTCTCCCCTCTTTTGCTCGCTCTCTCTCTCCCCCCCTCATCTGCTCTCTCCCCCCTCTTGCTCTCTCTCACCCTCTTTTGCTCTCTCTCTCTCCCCTATTTTGCTCTCTCCCCCCTCTTTTGCTCTCTCTCTCTCCCCCCTCTTTTGTGCTCTCTCTCTCTCCCCCCTCTCTTTTGAGTTCTCTCTCTCCCCCTTATTTTGCACTCTACCCCCTCTTTTGCCTTCTCTCTCCCCTTTTTTGCTCTCTCTCTCCCCTCTTGTGCTCTCTCTCCCCTCTTTTGCTCTCTCTCTCTCTCCCCCCCTCATCTGCTCTCTCCCCCCTCTTGCTCTCTCTCACCCTCTTTTGCTCTCTCTCTCCCCTATTTTGCTCTCTCCCCCCTCTTTTGCTCTCTCTCTCCCTTCTCTTTTGCGCTCTCTCTCTCTCCCCCCTCTCTTTTGAGTTCTCTCTCTCCCCCTTATTTTGCACTCTCCCCCCTCTTTTGCTCTCTCTCTCCCCTTTTTTGCTCTCTCTCTCCCCTCTTGTGCTCTCTCTCCCCTCTTTTGCTCGCTCTCTCTCTTCCCCCCCTCATCTGCTCTCTCCCCCCTCCTGCTCTCTCCTCCCTCTTTTGCGCTCTCTCTCTCTCTCTCTCCCCCCCTCTCTTTTGAGTTCTCTCTCTCCCCCTTATTTTGCACTCTCCCCCCTCTTTTGCTCTCTCTCTCTCCCCTTTTTTGCTCTCTCTCTCTCCCCTCTTGTGCTCTCTCTCTCCCCTCTTTTGCTCGCTCTCTCTCTTCCCCCCCTCATCTGCTCTCTCCCCCCCTCTTGCTCTCTCTCGCCCTCTTTTGCTCTCTCTCTCCCCTATTTTGCTCTCTCCCCCCTCTTTTGATCTCTCTCTCCCCCCTCTTTTGCTTTCTCTCTCCCCCCTCTTTTGCGCTCTCTCTCTCCCCCTCTCTTTTGCTCTCTCTCCCCCTCTCTTTTGCTCTCTCTCCCCCTCTCTTTTGCTCTCTCTCCCCCCTCTCTTTTGCTCTCTCTCTCCCCCTCTCTTTTGCTCTATCTTCCCCTCTTTTGCACTCTCTCTCCCCCTTCTCTTTTGCGCTCTCTCCCCCTCTCTTTTGCACTCTCTCTCTCCCTCTTTTGCTCTCTCTCTCCCTCTTTTGCACTCTGTCTCCCCCTTCTCTTATGCACTCTCTCCCCCCTCTTTTGCGCTCTCTTTTAAACTCTCCCCCCTCTCTTTTGCGCTCTCTCTCCCCCTCTCTTTTGAGCTCTCTCTCTCCCCCTATTTTGTGCGCTCTCTCTCCCCCTCTCTTGCGCTCTCTCCCCCTCTCTTTTGCGCTCTCTCTCTCTCCCTCTTTTGCGCTCTCTCTCCCACCTCTCTTTTAAGCTCTCTCTCCCCCCTCTCTTTTGAGCTCTCTCACTCCCCCCTCTCTTTTGAGCTCTCTCTCCCCCCTCTCTCTCCCCCTCTTTCTCTCCCACTCTCTTGCGCTCTCTCTCCCTCTTTTGCTCTTCCCCCCTCTTCTGCTCGCTTTCTTTCTTTCCTTCCTTCCTCTGTTTTGGTCTCTCCCGCTGGCCATGCCCCCTCGTCACGCCCGCCGGTCATGCCCCCTCATCATGTCTGCCACGCCCCCATCACAGCAAGCCCAATGCTGGTCACGCCCCCACCAGGCAGCTTCCGCAGTGCGCACTACTCTGCAGCTGAAGGCCAGGTGTGTTTGTCCGCGCGCAGTCTCTACTGCGCATGACAGCTTCAGACAAACACACTTGGCCTTGGCCTTTTATAATATAGGATAAAAAAATAATATATATGTACACACATATAGACATATATATAAGTTCATTATAGCCCTTTTCCATTAAGCAGATAAAAACATGATAAAACATATTTATGTAATATTCATATTTAATAAAGATTTTAAGTATGTATTTACTGTAAACATTTGCTAATGAGAATATGCAATGTTTGCACAATGGATGTTTGTTTTTATAACAATTTTTTTCTTCCATTGACTTCTATGTGGAACGCAAAAAGGCGATGGCGTAAGCGCATCTCAGTTTTTTTTTCTCCATTGATTTCTATGGGGAATACATACTTGCGTTAGGTTTTTTGCACTATATGGGTTAACGCTAGCGCAAAATACGTTTTTTTGGCTGTGTAATATGAACGCAACCGGACAAGCACAAAAATGAAAATCCTAGCAGAGTTTTCACTTACACAAAAAAAAGTTAATACCTTGCCACTTGTAATCTAACCCTATATCATTAAAAATATTGAGTTCATAATATCAAAACATTTAAAATTCTGCAATAATTTTTGGCACCATTCACATCATAGGTAGGGATGTGGCATACATGATGTTCTAAAAGTCTCAGTCAGTTTGGATAGTGTTTGGGTGGTCTAGGGGAAGTCGTGATATCTCTGGATAGATTCTGGGCATTTCTGGAATTGTTTAGGCAACATGAAACGGTTTACTGCTTTTTGGGCTGTGTTTGGACAATACCGGTATTTATAATAGAAACTGTGACATAATAAGAAGCAGAAAGGATAGTGTTAACTGTGGTGCAAGTTTGAAATGTTCTAAAAATTTACAGGAATTTTAAAAACTCTGTATTAGGAACATTTCTTTCTACATAGAATGGTTTCTATAATAAAGTTTGTTATACATGTAAATACTACATTAAGAAAACAAAGTCATTAATATGGTTACACCAAAGTCAGAGTTGCATTTTGCACAAAACCCCCATTGCAGCGATGGTCAGCTTTGAAATAGTAGGAGGTGCTTCAAACAATCCGCTAGATTTAGAGTTTTGTCGGTAAAAACACGTGTAGCTAACGCTGCTTTTTTTCCCAATGCACCCTTCAAACAATGCTGGTATTTAGAGTTGTCTGAGGGGCTGCGTTAGGCTCAAAAAAGGGTGCGTTGAGCCTAACTTAGCTCCACTTCAACCCTCAATACCAGCGTTGCTTACGGTAGCGGTAAGCTGGGAAAACGTGCTCGTGCAGTTTGGGCTGAAAAAAAAACCTAACACCTGCAAAAAAGCAGCGGTCAGCTCCTAACGCAGACCTATTGTTTCCTATGGGGAAACACTCTCTGCACCTAACACCCTAACATGTACCCCGAGTCTAAACACCCCTAACCTTACATATATTAACCCCTAATCTGCTGCCCCCGCTATTGCTGACACCTGCATTATATTATTAACCCCTAATCTGCCGATCTGGACACCGCCAAAACCTACATTATCCCTATGAACCCCTAATCTGCTGCCCCTAACACAGTCGACCCCTATATTATATTTATTAACCCCTAATCTGCCCCCCCAACATCGCCGCTACCTTAACTACATTTATTAACCCCTAATCTGCCGACCGGACCTCGCCGCCACTATAATAAATGTATTAACCCCTAAACCGCCACACTCCCGCCTCGCAAACACTAGAATAAATAGTATTAATCCCTAATCTGCCCTCCCTAACATCGCCGCCACCTACCTACCATTTTTAACCCCTAATCTACCGCCCGCACCGTCGCCCTACTATAATAAAGTTATTAACCCCTAAACCTAACTCTAACCCTAGCACCCCCATAACATAAATATAATTTAAATTAAACTAAATAATATTCCGAAAATTAACTAAATTAATCCTATTTAAAACTAAATACTTACCTATAAAATAAACCCTAATTACATTGTAGCTCTTTTAGGATTTATATTTATTTTACAGGCAACTTTGTATTTATTTTAACTAGGTACAATAGCTATTAAATAGTTAATAACTATTTAATAGCTACCTAGTTAAAATAAATACAAAATTACCTGTAAAATAAATCCTAACCTAAGTTACAAATACACCTAACACTACACTACATTAAATTAATTAAATAAATTACATACAATTACCTAAAATAAAATACAATAAAATAAACTATGTGTATACTATAATACAAAAAACAAAACAAAACACTAAATTACAAAAAATAAAAAAGAATTACAAGCAGTTTAAACTAATTACACCTAATCTAAGCCCCCTAATAAAATAAAAAAGCCCACCAAAATAAAAAATTCCATACCCTATTCTATAATACAAAAGTAATCAGCTCTTTTACCGATCAGCCAATAGAATGCGAGTTCAATACGATTGGCTGATTGGATCAGCCAATCGGATTGAACTTCAATCTGATTGGCTGATTGCATCAGCCAATCAGATTTTTTCTACCTTAATTCCGATTGGCTGATAGAATTCTATCAGCCAATCAGAATTGAAGGGACGCCATCTTGGATGGGCGTCGGCTCTGTTGAAGATGGCTCCGCTCCAGATGGATGAAGATTGAAGACGCCGCCTGGATGAACACTTCTACCAGATGGAGGACCTCTTCTTGCGCACCTTGGATGAAGAATTCGGCTCGGCTGAGTGAAGATGACTCAAGGTAGGATGATCTTCAGGGGGTTAGTGATAGGTTGATTTAAGGGGGGTTTGGGTGGGTTAGAGTAGGTGTATGTGGGTGGTGGGTTGTAATGTTGGGGGGGTATTGTATTTTAATTTAGTGTTTGTTTGTTTTTGTATTATATTATAGTTTATTTTATTGAAAAAAGAAAAAACAGAGGCCTAGTAATGCAAAGATAAGTGGCTCCAATAAACACAAATCCAGATGTATACTCACAAGGGCAGCGCACCCTATTGGTGCCAGCTCACTGTGGGATTGAAGTGGATACCCAGAAGATGTCCCTGAGGGGATTGATAGTAGATATCCTATGTGAACACAAAGTATATGCACATAGCCCAGTATTGTTAGGACAGAGAGACAAGTAAGTAAATAATAAACTTACAAGATCCAATGCACCTCCAGGTGCATTAACAGCAGGCTGGGACCTAACAGTCGCCCAGCAGACTGGAAAACTTCCAGCAGGTCCTGGTCTTCCTCAGGTGGCTTATAGCAGCACAGCCCAATTATGTACTCACAAAATATACACCAAAGGGCAAGCAGATGTATTAAAATGTATAAAACTTTAATAAAAAGCTACGCATTTCTCAGCTGACTAAGAGCTGTTTCCTCAGGCTAAAAAATATAACGTATATTTTGTGAGTGCATAATTGGGCTGTGCTGCTATAAGCCACCTGAGGAAGATCAGGACCTGCTGGGAGTTTCCCAGTCTGCTGGGCGACTGTTAGGTCCCAGCCTGCTGTTAATGCACCTGGAGGTGCATTGGATCTTGTAAGTTTATTCTTTACTTACTTGTCTCTCTGTCCTACTATCAATCCCCTCAGGGACATCTTCTGGGTATCCACTTCAATCCCACAGTAAGCTGGACCACTGCGAGGCTCCGGCCTGCATCAATAGCACCACAGGGTGCGCTGCTCTTGTGAGTATACATCTGGATTTGTGTTTATTGGAGCCACTTATCTTTGCATTACTAGGCCATGTCGGCACCTCTGTTTTTTCTTTTTTCAGTTATCTAACATCATAGGAAGACCATCCTACAACTGAGAGCTGCCACACTTTTTTGGACTATTGTACATTGGAACTTGTTTTCCACGTATCTCCTATGGACATTGTTTGGTAGATATAGTGCTTATAGAGTTGTATATCCATTTTCTCTTTTTCCTTTCACACTACTATTTTTTGTTATTTGTGTTTTGAGGCGCCCCCCTAAGGTTGTGGTTTTTGCTGGGTTATACCACACTCTCAACATCAATAGTTTATTTTATTGTATTTTATTTTAGGTAATTGTATGTAATTTATTTAATTAATTTAATGATAGTGTAGTGGTAGGTGTATTTGTAACTTAGGTTAGGATTTATTTTACAGGTAATTTTGTATTTATTTTAACTAGGTAGTTATTAAATAGTTATTAACTATTTAATAGCTATTGTATCTAGTTAAAATAACTACAAAGTTGCCTGTAAAATAAATATAAATCCTAAAAGAGCTACAATGTAATTATTATTTATATTGTAGCTATATTAGGGTTTATTTTATAGGTATTTAGTTTTAAATAGGATTCATTTAGTCAATTTAAGGAATATTATTTCGTTTAATTTAAATTATATTTATGTTAGGGGGGTGTTAGGGTTAGGGTTAGAGTTAGGTTTAGGGGTTAATAACTTTATTATAGTAGCGGCGACGGTGCGGGCGGGAGATTAGGGGTTAATAATTGTAGGTAGGTGGCGGCGATGTTAGGGAGTGCAGATTAGGGGTTAATAAAATTTATTCTAGTGTTTGCGAGGCGGGAGTGTGGCGGTTTAGGGGTTAATACATTTATTATAGTGGCGGCGAGGTCCAGTCGGCAGATTAGGGCTTAATAAGTGTAGTTAGGTATTGGCGACGTTGGGGGGCAGATTAGGGGTTAATAAATATAATATAGGGGTCGGCGATGTTAGGGACAGCAGATTATGGGTTTATAGGTTTAATGTAGGTGGTGGTGGTGTCCGGTTGGCAGATTAGGGGTTAAAAAATTAGAGTGGCGGCGATGTGGGGGGGCCTCGGTTTATGGGTTTATAGGTAGTTTATGGGTGTTAGTGTACTTTAGAGCACAGTAGTTAAGAGCTTTATATTCACGCGTTAGCCCATAAAGCTCTTAACTACTGACTTTTTTTGTCGTTAGGAGTCTTGTCGGTAGAGGGTCTACCGCTCACTTCTCCCAAGACTCCAAATACTGGTGTTAGGCAGATCCCATTGAAAAGATAGAATACGCAATTGACGTAAGGGGATCTGCGGTAGCCTGGAATCGCGGTAGGGAAGTGAGCGGTAGACCCTTTCCTGTCTGACTCTAAATACCAGCGGGCGGTAAAAAGCAGCGTTAGGACCCCTTAACACTGCTTTTGACAGCTAACACAGAACTCTAAATCTAGGTGAATATATTTTATGCAACTTGGGATATGATGTATCATCATTTGAAGAGGGAAAGTAAAACTTTGCAGCTAATCTGCTTCTTCCCAAGGGCAATATCTTTTTAAAAAAAATGTATTGTTTTAAAAGATAGATAATCCCTTTATTACCCATTCCCCAGATTTGCATAACCAACACAGTTATATTAATACACTTTTAATTTATAAAGGTTTTTATTAAGACATTTGCAGGTTGACAAACCAAAACAGGTAAAACATACAACAAGCACAAAAGTAACAATATGGAATACAATATGGTCATCATAAACAAGTATCTGTGGAATTTCGGAGGTAGTTTAAAGTAGTACCTGAAAAGAGATGCATTTGCATAATGCTATGTATACATAATATATTAGTTATTTATTCTGATTTTTCCCTGTTTCTTCATGTAGTGACCGGTAGTGTGTACGTAAGAGCTAGAGAGGATGTCTTAGGCCTAGATTTGGAGTTCGGCGGTAGCCGTCAAAACCAGCGTTAGAGGCTCCTAACGCTGGTTTTGGCCGCCCGCTGGTATTTGGAGTCAGTGATTAAAGGGTCTAACGCTCACTTTTCAGCCGCGACTTTTCCATACCGCAGATCCCCCTACGCCATTTGCGTAGCCTATATTTTCAATGGGATCTTTCTAACGCTGGTATTTAGAGTCGTTTCTGAAGTGAGCGTTAGAGCTCTAACGACAAGATTCCAGCCGCCTGAAAATAGCAGGAGTTAAGAGCTTTCTGGCTAACGCCGGTTTATAAAGCTCTTAACTACTGTACCCTAAAGTACACTAACACCCATAAACTACCTATGTACCCCTAAACCGAGCTCCCCCCACATCGCCGCCACTCGATTAAAATTTTTAACCCCTAATCTGCCGACCGCCACCTACGTTATACTTATGTACCCCTAATCTGCTGCCCCTAACCCCGCCGACCCCTGTATTACATTTATTAACCCCTAACTTGCCCCCCACAACGTCGCCGCCAGCTACTTAAAATAATTAACCCCTAATCTTCCGACCGCAAATCGCCGCCACCTACGTTATCCCTATGTACCCCTAATCTGCTGCCCTAACATCGCCGACCCCTATATTATATTTATTAACCCCTAATCTGCCCCCCTCAATGTCGCCGACACCTGCCTACACTTATTAACCCCTAATCTGCCGAGCGGACCTGAGCGCTACTATAATAAATGTATTAACCCCTAATCCGCCTCACTAACCCTATCATAAATAGTATTAACCCCTAATCTGCCCTCCCTAACATCGCCGACACCTAACTTCAATTATTAACCCCTAATCTGCCGACCGGAGCTCACCGCTATTCTAATAAATGTATTAACCCCTAAAGCTAAGTCTAACCCTAACACTAACACCCCCCTAAGTTAAATATAATTTTTATCTAACGAAATAAATTAACTCTTATTAAATAAATTATTCCTATTTAAAGCTAAATACTTACCTGTAAAATAAATCATAATATAGCTACAATATAAATTATAATTATATTATAGCTATTTTAGGATTAATATTTATTTTACAGGCAACTTTGTTATTATTTTAACCAGGTACAATAGCTATTAAATAGTTAAGAACTATTTAATAGTTACCTAGTTAAAATAATAACAAATTTACCTGTAAAATAAATCCTAACCTAAGTTATAATTAAACCTAACACTACCCTATCAATAAAATAATTAAATAAACTACCTACAATTACCTACAATTAACCTAACACTACACTATCAATAAATTAATTAAACACAATTCCTACAAATAAATACAATTAAATAAACTAACTAAAGTACAAAAAATAAAAAAGAACTAAGTTACAGAAAATAAAAAAATATTTACAAACATAAGAAAAATATTACAACAATTTTAAACTAATTACACCTACTCTAAGCCCCCTAATAAAATAACAAAGCCCCCCAAAATAAAAAATTCCCTACCCTATTCTAAATTAAAAAAGTTACAAGCTCTTTTACCTTACCAGCCCTGAACAGGGCCCTTTGCGGGGCATGCCCCAAGAATTTCAGCTCTTTTGCCTGTAAAAGAATAAATACAATACCCCCCCCCCAACATTACAACCCACCACCCACATACCCCTAATCTAACCCAAACCCCCCTTAAATAAACCTAACACTAAGCCCCTGAAGATCTTCCTACCTTGTCTTCACCATCCAGGTATCACCGATCCGTCCTGGCTCCAAGATCTTCATCCAACCCAAGCGGGGGTTGGCGATCCATAATCCGGTCCAGAAGAGGCTCCAAAGTCTTCCTCCTATCCGGCAAGAAGAGGACATCCGGACCGGCAAACATCTTCTCCAAGCGGCATCTTCGATCTTCTTCCATCCGGAGCGAAGCGGCAGGATCCTGAAGACCTCCAGCGCGGAACATCCATCCGGACCGACGACTGAATGACGAATGACTGTTCCTTTAAGGGATGTCATCCAAGATGGCGTCCCTCGAATTCCGATTGGCTGATAGGATTCTATCAGCCAATCGGAATTAAGGTAGGAATTTTCTGATTGGCTGATGGAATCAGCCAATCAGAATCTAGTTCAATCCGATTGGCCGATCCAATCAGCCAATCAGATTGAGCTCGCATTCTATTGGCTGATCGGAACAGCCAATAGAATGCGAGCTCAATCTGATTGGCTGATTGGATCAGCCAATCGGATTGAACTTGATTCTGATTGGCTGATTCCATCAGCCAATCAGAAAATTCCTACCTTAATTCCGATTGGCTGATAGAATCCTATCAGCCAATCGGAATTCGAGGGACGCCATCTTGGATGACGTCCCTTAAAGGAACAGTCATTCGTCGTTCAGTCGTCGGTCCGGATGGATGTTCCGCGCTGGAGGTCTTCAGGATCCTGCCGCTTCGCTCCGGATGGAAGAAGATCGAAGATGCCGCTTGGAGAAGATGTTTGCCGGTCCGGATGTCCTCTTCTTGCCGGATAGGAGGAAGACTTTGGAGCCTCTTCTGGACCGGATTATGGATCGCCAACCCCCGCTTGGGTTGGATGAAGATCTTGGAGCCAGGACGGATCGGTGATACCTGGATGGTGAAGACAAGGTAGGAAGATCTTCAGGGGCTTAGTGTTAGGTTTATTTAAGGGGGGTTTGGGTTAGATTAGGGGTTTGTGGGTGGTGGGTTGTAATGTTGGGGGGGGGGTATTGTATGTTTTTTTTTACAGGCAAAAGAGCTGAAATTCTTGGGGCATGCCCCGCAAAGGGCCCTGTTCAGGGCTGGTAAGGTAAAAGAGCTTGTAACTTTTTTAATTTAGAATAGGGTAGGGAATTTTTTATTTTGGGGGGCTTTGTTATTTTATTAGGGGGCTTAGAGTAGGTGTAATTAGTTTAAAATTGTTGTAATATTTTTCTTATGTTTGTAAATATTTTTTTATTTTCTGTAACTTAGTTCTTTTTTATTTTTTGTACTTTAGCTAGTTTATTTAATTGTATTTATTTGTAGGAATTGTGTTTAATTAATTTATTGATAGTGTAGTGTTAGGTTAATTGTAGGTAATTGTAGGTAGTTTATTTAATTATTTTATTGATAGGGTAGTGTTAGGTTTAATTATAACTTAGGTTAGGATTTATTTTACAGGTAAATTTGTTATTATTTTAACTAGGTAACTATTAAATAGTTCTTAACTATTTAATAGCTATTGTACCTGGTTAAAATAATTACAAAGTTGCCTGTAAAATAAATATTAATCCTAAAATAGCTATAATATAATTATAATTTATATTGTAGCTATATTAGGATTTATTTTACAGGTAAGTATTTAGCTTTAAATAGGAATAAGTTATTTAATAAGAGTTAATTTATTTCGTTAGATAAATATTATATTTAACTTAGGGGGGTGTTAGTGTTAGGGTTAGACTTAGCTTTAGGGGTTAATCCATTTATTAGAATAGCGGTGAGCTCCGATCGGAAGATTAGGGGTTAATAATTGAAGTTAGGTGTCGGCGATGTTAGGGAGGGCAGATTAGGGGTTAATACTATTTATGATAGGGTTAGTGAGGCGGATTAGGGGTTAATAACTTTATTATAGTAGCGCTCAGGTCCGGTCGGCAGATTAGGGGTTAATAAGTGTAGGCAGGTGTCGGCGACGTTGTGGGGGGCAGATTAGGGGTTAATAAATATAATATAGGGGTCGGCGGTGTTAGGGGTAGCAGATTAGGGGTACATAGGGATAACGTAGGTGGCGGCGGTTTACGGAGCGGCAGATTAGGGGTTTAAAAAAATATGCAGGGGTCAGCAATAGCGGGGGCGGCAGATTAGGGGTTAATAAGTGTAAGGCTAGGGGTGTTTAGACTCGGGGTACATGTTAGGGTGTTAGGTGCAGACGTAGGAAGTGTTTCCCCATAGCAAACAATGGGGCTGCGTTAGGAGCTGAACGCTGCTTTTTTGCAGGTGTTAGGTTTTTTTTCAGCTCAAACAGCCCCATTGTTTCCTATGGGGGAATCGTGCACGAGCACGTTTTTGAGGCCGGCCGCGTCCGTAAGCAACTCTGGTATCGAGAGTTGCATTTGCGGTAAAAATGCTCTACGCTCCTTTTTTGGAGCCTAACGCAGCATTTGTTTGAACTCTCGATACCAGAGTTAATTTTATGGTGAGGCCAGAAAAAAGCCCGCGGAGCGTTAACAGCCCTTTTACCGCCGAACTCCAAATCTAGGCCTATGTTTTTTAATATGGAGAGATAGATAGGAAGTAAAATTTAAATGATAATTACACCATCCTAGAAATGTAGTCCGAGGAATTTGAGCATGATAATCAAACTATAGAGGTCGTGGACTGGGGGAATAAATCTTAACTGTCTTGAAAGTGCCTTCTTAAGAGTGCCGGCCCAGAGGTGGGAGTATGAGGGAAGGAGGGCTAGCGTATAAAGGGATGGATAGGTTAGACAAGGGGTGTTTAAGGTGGGAAATTTCAGTCTGGATAAAGTGTTAGCCAGGAGGACCATGTCTCATCATGAAAATCTGTTTTATCCAGAGCTCTGTGAGAGTATTGCTCCATGGACCTAATATACCTAATGATGTTAAGGACTTGTGTTAAGGAAGGTGGTTTCTTTTTTTTCCATTCTCTGGCAATTGCCAATTTTGTTGCCATAAAGACATAGATTGTTAATGCCTCAGAAGGCTTGGATAGATTAGGGACTTGTAAATGTAGCAGGGTGATTTCTGGGAGAAAAGGGGGATTAATATGTATGGAGTTGAGGGCGCGGAACAGATCTCTCCAGAGGGGCTGTATTTTGGGACAAGCCCACCAGATATGGAGGTGCGTGCCCGTCTGTCCACATAGTCTCCAACACATGGGGGACTGTGCATTGTAGATTTTATGTAGTATGGAAGGAACCAGGTGCCATCTCACTAAAAGTTTATAGAATAGCTCCCATAGGGAGGCGCAGTGCAAGAGCCTTCTAGTGATCTGGATTCTTTTGTGCCAAGTGAAGGCGTCCACCATAAAACCCATCTCTCTCTCCCAGGCCTGTGCCTGGGGGATTTTTCGTAGCGTTTTAGTATTGGACAGTAAATTATAGTGAAAGGATAAAGGATGTTTTATGAGGTGGGCTTTAGTCCAGGCATGCTCCCATATTGAGGGGGGTCTGAGAGACTGTTTAGGATAACCCCAGGATCGTAACAGAGAACTGAGCCTGAAGGCCTCGAATTGTAGTCTCGTGGGGATCAAGAATTTGGTACAGAGCTGAGGGTGTGTGTTCCATAAACCATGATCATAAAAATCAGTGACTTGTGTGATCTGCAGGCCCTGCCACGAATCTGGATGTGCATCTGGGAGTGCGTATAAGGCTGCAGAGAGAGTAAGGCTAGGAGAGGGGTGGGGAGCTATAGATTGGGTATGTCGGATCTGTTCCCAAAAAAGAAGGGCGTCATTAAAGAGAGGATGTAGATCTCTCAGATTTTGCCCATAATGTGAAGGTATCCAAAGTAAGTCTGATAGTTCTAAGGAGCGAGGGAGAAGAGAAGCTTCAATTTGATGCCATTGTGTGACTTGGGATTTATTGTTCCAAGCGAGAAGATGGGAAAGTCTGGCTGCATTATAATATGTAATAATGTTGGGTAGTGCAAGTCCGCCCTGGTCTGTTGGTCTTTCTAGGGTATGTCTAGAGGTTCTGGGGCGTCTATCTCTCCATACGTATGTTGTGAGTAGACTTTGTAGTTTATTCAGAATTGGTCTAGGAATATTGTAGGGGATGCATCTAAATAGATATGTGATTTTTGGCAAGAAGGACATCTTTACCGCCGCTATTCTCCCTGACCAGGAGATCTCCCTAAACTCCCAAGAACTCAAGAGTCTACGGAGGTCTGGAAGCCTATCTGTGTAGTTTTTGGTTATAGTTAGTGTGGTATCTAGGGCCAAATGAACCCCCAGGACTTTTATGGAAGAAGTGTTCCATTGGAAGAGATAGAGTCTCTGTAATGCTTCAAGTTCCCGAATGGGGATATTGGACGGAAGGGCTTCTGTTTTTGTTACATTAAGTTTGTAGAAGCTAATGACACCAAAAATCTTGATAATGCTAAAGATTTCTTTAAGCGAGGCTGTTGGGGAAGTGAGGAAGAGGGTGATGTCATCCACGTAAAGGGATACCTTATGCTCTGAACTAGCCAAGGAAATGCCTTTTATGGAGGGATTAGATCTTTTGGCCTGGGCGAGGGGCTCGATTGCTAGAGCAAAAAGTAAGGGTGATAGGGGGCATCCCTGGCGGGTGCCATTGGTTATAGCAAAGGGCTCAGAGTGGAAGCCAACTCCCTTGATTCTGGCTGTGGGGGTAGAATAAAGGGCCTGAGTAGCTTTTATAAAGGGGGCTGGGAAGCGAAAATTTTTCATGATTTCCCAAAGGTAGACCCATCTGACCCTATCAAAGGCCTTTTCTGCGTCCAGGGAGAGAGCCAAAAAGGGGTCTCCACACCTGGAGGCAAGGCCAAAAACATCTAGGATGCGCCTAGTTGCATCAGGACCTTCACGGTGGGGGATAAAACCCACTTGATCGGTATGAATTATTTGGGTGATCACTTTTGAGAGTCTGTTGGCTAGAAGTTTAGCGTATAATTTAGTGTCAATATTGAGTAGGGATATGGGCCTATAACTACTGCATAATTCTGGGGATTTTCCTGGCTTTAAAATAGTAACTACCGTGGCTTCCAGAAATTCAGGGCTAAAAGCTCCCCTCTGCGCAATTTCTTGGAATAATCTACATAAAATAGGTGCGAGAATATCTTTATAGTTTTTGTAGAACCTGGGAGTGTAACCGTCTGGACCCGGTGATTTTCCTAGTTTAAGGGAGTTGATAACATTTAAGACCTCAGCTATAGTTATCGGAGCTATTAACGCTGTCATGGAGTCCGGGCTAAGAGTAGGGAGTTGGAGTGAGGATAAAAAAGTAGATATCTCTATCTCATTAGGGGGAATGCTTTCTAGGTCCGTCTCTAAGTTATAAAGTTTAAGGTAATAGTCTCTAAAAGTAGACCCAATATCCTTGGGAGAATGCACTAGGTCGCCTCCCTCCCTTCTGACAGAGAGTACTCTGGCTTGAGCTGTGCGTTGTCTAAGCTTCTGAGCTAATAGAGAGGACGGTTTGTTACTGAAATGGTAGTAGATTTTCTTAAACTTTTCTAGTATGGCCTGAGTTCTAAGAAGTTCTAAATCTTGTATTTTTTGGGATAGAGCCGAGAGTTGATTGTTAAGTGTGGCAGAATATGAGCTATGGAGTTGTTCCCTGATAATTCTAGACTGTACTGTCAGTGCAGAAAGAGTTGTGTCATTCTCCCTGCGCTTCGAATTGTCAATCTGAATAATATGACCTCTAAGGAAGGCTTTAAGGGTGGCCCAAAGATTTTCAGTGGAAGTGAGCCTGTCATCATTTAGGTCTAGGAAGCTGAGGATCGTCTCGTGTAATTTTAGTTTTGTCGAAGTGTCCGTCAGTATCCAGTCTTTGAGTCGCCAAGGAGGAGGGGGGGTATATGGAAGGTAGGTAGAGAGTGAGAGGTATAGAGCGTCATGATCAGACCATGATATAGGGGAGATCTTGACATGTAGGATCTTATCCAGGAACTTAGGAGGTGCAAAAAAGTAGTCAATTCTGGTGTGTGACTTGTGAACAGGAGAGTAAAAGGTATAGTCTCTCTCTTGTGGATGGCATGATCTCCATATATCGTATAAGTTATGCTGGCACATGAGTGTCTGAAAAGTCTTAGATAGGGAATTTAGGGATCTGTTATGTGTGGAGACCTTAGGTCCATTCCTATCTAATATAGGATTCCAGACGAGGTTGAAATCACCTGCAATTATAAGCTCACCTTGTGCTATCTCGAATATACGACAGAGGACTTTTCTTAGAAAGTGGATTTGCCTGGAGTTGGGGGCATATAGATTAGCAAGTGTAACTGTGTGGTTATTAAGTTTACAGACCAAAATGAGGAACCGTGCTTGAGGGTCTATGTCTAGGTATATAGCTTCATAAAGTACATTTTTGCTAATGAAGATGGCTACTCCTCTGGATTTCATATCAAATGAGGCCTCAAGTACTACGGGGAATCTCCTAGATGTGTGAGATAAGGTAGAATTTTGCGTCCAATGGGTCTCCTGTATGCATCCAATATCAATTTTGTGTTTATGTAGGTGATTTAAGAGGAGACTACGCTTAGTTGGAGAGTTGAGCCCTTGTGTATTAAGGGATAGAAACCGAAGGTTCTCCATATCATAGACTAGACTAGGGGGGTGGATAGATGCTGGAGGAGAGGGCTATACTTGCTAAGGGGCTACACAAGGCAAAAATTGAGTGGTTTCGTGAGTCCCACCTCTGGGCACGACAAGGGGCAAGCTGTTTGTGATAATTTCGTGAGGCGGTCAAGAACTTAATATTAATCTGGCGGTGTAAGTATTATGTGAAGGGGAAAGAGAAGATAAAGAGTTACAGCGGGCAGTAGCCGCTTAGATTTGAAAAAAAAAAAAAAAAATAGAAAGAGGGCAGAAGAGTTAGAGAAGAAAGAGGGAGAGAGGGAGCTGAATGTAGGCGGCCCTAGCAGAGAAGGGAGAGATTAGTAAAGATAGGGAGGAAATGGGAGAGAGAAAAAGAAGGTAGGGGGGGGCGGAGCCAAGGAAGAGAAGGAAGGAAACGTTTCCTTAAGTTATTGCTAACGACTTGGGGGTATGAGGAGAGCAATTGAGGGGTGTGCTGGAATGTCCAAGTGAGTTTAATAGGGGGTGAGCAAAGGAGGGTTCGGTTGGTGGGGTGGGAACACCCCTCTAGATAGAAGTGACTTCTGTGAGTGGTGGAAGGGAATGGTCGAGAATAAGTTCAGGAGGGTAAAGCCTATGTGGGCTATGTAGGGTATCTTCAAAGCTATTGCTACAAAAGTATAGGATATGTGCGGTTGTAGCGTGAGGTATGTTTAGGGGGGTATTTGAGAATAATCATTGTCCTATGAGGGAAAAGTAGACTTATATGGGAATGTGTAGAATGTTGAATGAAAATGTCTGCGCTCTGGGAGACAGGGGGGGATCCTCGGTGTAAATCCCTATGTGAAACGTGGGTTCTGTGAAGTAGGTTAGTAACAAGCATGGCATATATGATAAGTAACTAAGAATAGTAACAAACTGATAAACAATCTTTAGCATAAACACAAATATAATTTAGCATAATAGTAACTGCTTGAATGATTGCATCTCGCAAGTTACATAAACCACAACATTTCAAATACTATATAGTAGGGTAGAAAGGGAACATCCCGGACATAATAAGGTTGAGTCTTACACATATAGAAAAATGGAGACAATTCAATTCAGTTGCATCACCTAGATGGGTAGGGAATGAAAAGAAATCACTTGTTGGTGATGCTAGGTGTTGGGCTTTTAAGGGGGTAAGAACTGTACCCGTATGTGAGCCCGGTAAAAATTCTAAGTCCAGGTGATCCTCTCATAAAAGAGGATTGGGGGGGGGCAAACAACAAGTTCCCAGGCAAATGGGGACTATGTGACTAGAGTTTCTGTGAATAAATTATAAGCTTTAAAGTTACAGGTAATCCCCTATGCAGGGGGAAGTGTAGGTGAGTATGAAACAGTAAAAACACAAATTCAGATTTTACCTAATTGTCCAAAGCTTGTCTGTCTGGAGGAGGCGGTATTCCCGACTGACGAGGGCCCCAATCGGGTGCTGAAGGATTCAAGTTGGCCGCCTTTGTAGATGTCTTTCGCTGTGTGTCCTGGGTAGAGGACAGGCCTAGGGAGCTCAGGAGTTTCATGCCTTGTTCTGGAGAAGTGATGACATGTGAGCGTTCTTGATGCTGGAGGAATAATTTTACTGGGAATCCCCACCGGTATTTTATGTTGTTGTGTCGTAGGATTTGCGTGAATTGTTGAAATGTTCTCCTTCTCGCCAAGGTGTGCTGCGAGAGGTCTGGAAATATCTGGAGGTTTTGATATGGTTCCTGTAGGGATTTATTGGAGAAAGAAGCTCTGAGGATTTTCTCTTTAGTGGAGTAGTAGTGGAGTCTTACAATAACATCCCTAGGGGTGTCAGCATTTGAATTACGGGGGCGTAGAGCTCTATGAGCTCTGTCGAGTAGAAGATCTTGTGTCAGAGGTGACCCCAAAAGTTCTTTAAACAGACCATTTAAAAAGTCCGGTAGACTTGCTGTGGTTATGGATTCTGGGATTCCTCTACATCTTAAATTGTTCCTTCGGGATCTGTCCTCTTGGTCCGCTATCTTTCCCTCCAGCTCTGTAGTTATTTCTGCCAGTGTTTGGGCATAGGCAAGAAGGTTTGCATGATCTACTGCCAGATCTTCGTGTTTCTTTTCTAGCGTTTCTGTACGCTCACCTAAGGATGAAAGATCACGTCTCAATTCACCTACTGACTGCTTTAGTTCTTGACGTAGGGAGGTGTAGTGGGTATCCATCTTGTCCGATAAAGACTTAATTGTGTCCAAGAATGTGGATTGCGACAATGCTGATTGATCCCTACGTGGGCCATCTGCTTTGTTGATTTTGCTGATAAACGTAGGGACATCTCTGGACTCATCTTCTGATGGTTCTTGGTCTGATACATTTCTGCTATGGAAATGGTCTGTGAGAGTTCTCTTGGGGTTTTCTTGACGTTTCTGTTTCTTACCCATAGCTTGCGACATAATGATATAGATAGATAAATACTTCTGAAAAAAGGCCCCCTCTATGCTGCAATTTGTGTTAGGATTATAAGAGAAGCAACCAATAGTTTCCACCTTAGAGAGGAGGGCTAGAGGGGGTTCCACCTACACCTTCGAAGCGGCCCTCAGCCCTGCATTGTTTCTTGTATGTGTAGGGATGTAACCTGAGGACTGGATTTAGAGGGGTAGCTGGTGGAGGTCAGTAGAGGGGGAGGATCAAGAGATCTTATAATAAGTATTGAAGAGTGATGCAAAATAACCTCTGTCAGGAAACTCTCTCCTGGGGTAGTGCCCCCACTTGGACGAAGTGGGAGAAAGAAAGGTTGTTGTGACCTGCCGCCACCCTGTAGCAGCTAAAATGGGAGGAGAGGGTTCTAAGACTTGGAGCTGAGTTGACTATTGCTGAAATCAAGACAGAATGTCCCAGGAAGGTTTTGAGTGTTCTGGAGGTTGTAACAACTTCTGCAGTTTACAGTAACAGGCCTTGTCAGTAGATACAGTTGAAAAGTTATATAAAATGTACAGCGACAAGGTATTATGTGGTAAAAGCTGTGGGGTTACTCTGTGGCCTTATAACTGTCAGCTTACCAAAGTTCAGAGTCAGAATAGTGGTCCCTACGGACCGATGGTAGGAAGTATGTTAGGCAGTGTCCTGAACTTTACTGCAAATAATTAATCCCCTTGCGTAATTTCAATCCCTCAGGTAAGAATGAGTGGAGTTATGACTTACACTGAGCCGTTGTGGGTTGCGGTGGGTGAAGACGCTTGCAGAGGGCCTGGTGAGTTGATGACCTGTGCAGTCTGAAGAGGCGTGCAGGGAATACCCGGGGCTGCAATGCTCTGCCCCACTCAAGATGGCCGCCAAGGGCGCGAAAGTAATTTGGCCTCCCCTCCGGCTACCACCGCCAACTGCTGCAAAGGTCAGTAGGTGTCGGGGCTCACCTATACTGACATCAAATGATGCGGTCCGAAGTGAGGAGGCTGCGGGGTCTGTGGGAGCCTTAAGAGGTAGCGCTCCTAGCGTGGCGGATGGAGGACAGGTGAGGCTGCAAAGTCTCTGCGGGCTAGTCCGGGGTTCTGTGTCCGCTTGCGGGTGAGGTAGGAAGCGTTGTAGTAGGGGACCAGGTGAGAACGGTGAACTAGATCACCGAATGCGGACTGACAGGAACAGCTAATTATGCTCTGGGAGCGGATATGCAGGCTGGCGGGTTGCGCTCCAGAGAGGCGTGTAGTTGATGTGCTCCGTTCTTGGGTTAAAACTCAGGGTTTTTCGGCAGAAAAAAAAAAACAAAAAAAAACTTTCCTTTGTACTTAGGGGTAGGGTGAATATCAGCTTAGGGGGTATAAAACTTTGGATAGGGGTTACAACCGTTTTTTCTCTCTGTTAGATGGGAGAGCTCCTGCTCAATGCGACTGGTAAGCACGGCTGCTGGCTCCGCCCCCCATATTAATACACTTTTAACCTCTGTGATTATCTTCTATCTAAGCCTCTGCAAACTGCCCCTTTATTTCAGTTCTTTTGACAGACTTGCAATTTAGCCAATCAGTGCCTGCTGCCAGATAACTTTATGTGCATGAGCACAGTGTTATCTATATGAAACACGTGAACTAACACCCTCTAGTGGTGAAAAACTGTTAAAATGCATTCTGAAAAGAGGTGGCCTTCAAGGTATAAGAAATTTGCATATGAACCTCCTAGGTTAAGCTTTCAAATAAGAATACCAAGAGAACAAAGCAAAATTGGTGATAAAAGTAAATTGGAAAATTGTTTAAAATTACATGCCCTATCTGAATCATGAAAGTTTATTTTGGACTAGACTGTCCCTTTAATCATGGTCATTGCTTCATTCTTTTTCATTAGGTTATGCCCCGAACAGTTGGTTATAGATGTTCAGTAAACAAGGTAATGCTGCTGCAACATAGCTCAGATTATTCAATGAAATATCCATTTGTAGCTACATTATGTATTTAAAATAGCATTCTCTCTAAAAAGGAATATGCATATGTGCATAATGTGAGTTCATTAGATGCTTCCCCGATTCCTAATTCAATTGCTTGTTCTTTTAAATCATGTATTGTTTTAAAATCTAGAATCCAGACCACAGATTTGTCTAACTATTTCAAATGAGAGACATTGGGCTTGATTTAGAGGCACATATACATTTCCACATTAGCATACCTAAAATGATTTACCAATACAAGCCCCACAAGCCTCCTTTTACAAGCACTTAAATGAAGCTTACAGTGCAGCACTCTAGTGAAATTGGCTCATAGACAAGAGGGAAGGTAATTACTTAGCATTTTGAAAAACAAAAATGTAGTTTAGTTTAATAAAACAGCTGTTGATCCACAATATTCCTGCTACTGTCACCTTTGCTTTCTTTATTGCGTAAGGTATGAAACAAATATTAGCCCATATTTTTATCTAATTACCCTGAAAGGATCTATTAGCTACATAAGGGTTCAGATTCATAAAAGCTTGATCTTATATCATTTATATAAAAAAAGATCAATTAGATTACAGAGCTCCAAACCATCCAGCATTAAGCATGATAGTTATTGTTTGAGAACATTGATCCACTGTCCATCCTGCAAATCGCCCTTGCCTATAAATGACTACCCAGCCATGTCCTGGTTAGCCAAACATGCTATGGCTGACCCAACCATATATCACCTTTGCCTACAACCTACCCTCTACCCTGACACCATCCCTGAATCATTGAATCTCTACCCCAGGCCATATTTACTCCTACCCATATTTCCTGTCCTGGATACTAACCAGGAAACATTAGGAAGTATGAGATAATTTCAATTTTTCATCAGTACTACAGCTGGCATGGCTAAATGGATTTTCATGGAACTAAGCATGCTGATAGCTTTTGACTTAATTAAATGCCCTTTGATAGTTTGAAGTTTATGTTTTATTTTTTTAAGTTATTTCCTACACATTAGCTTTTGTTTTGGAACAGTCCACAGTGACACAGTTGATCAGTTAGGTCACCACTTGACATGCTCAGTAGAGTTATTCAGCACATTATCAATGTAGCTGCCATTAGGAGGAGCCTACAGTTAGCAATAAGCTTGATCAGTGCTGAGTTTACACTTTATTGTGATCTCATGCTATTTTACTGAAATCTCTTTAACTTTCTTAAAGTGAAGGTAAAGTTTTTCCCATAAAAATTGATATCTATATTCCTTTTCCAACGTACAACGTAGTCGCTATGTTTATTTTTTAAATAAACTTATATTTGACCGTATTTATCTACCTTTACTTTTCTAATCCTTGCCATCCTAACCTCCTCTCATCCAGCATTTCCGTGTTTGCGATACTTTGACGTATAGAGTGGTCCCACCCGCTCTATAGGTGTCAACTAGGCTTGTGCACATCGAGCCTCTAATCACCGCGCATGCACCCAAAAATGATCTGTCACCAGCTGTGTGAATATCGCTCGTCCGTTGCAACTGAACCGCTTAATGCGCATGCGCTACATGAGGTTGCGCTCGCTTTTCAAGGAGGAACTACAAATAGTTGGGCATACGCAGAATTAACGATCCCCTGCTGACGTCAATTGACGGCCGCCTAACGGCCAAAGAATCAATTGGCTGTCTAAGCAACGTGATCGGGTTGATTTGAGCAAAGCAAAATCGGAGCACATTATAACAGATATCTAAGGTAATATTGCAAAATAGAAGAATTGATGAATGAACATGCTATTTATTTTGAATGATATATTTATTTTTTTTGTAGCAGACCCATTAACTTTACCTTCACTTTAAACTAAGGAGGGAAATAAAGCAACTATTCTGCACATGCCAGATGCATACTGCATAATTTGCACATCCTGGGTATGCCTCCTAATTGGCTGCTTAAAGTCTCTTTACAATAAAATGTGACTACTGAGACATTTATTTGAGATAAAATGTCTTCCTCTTTTATATAGAGATGTTCAGGTGATATTTTTAAGTCAGCATTTTACAGTTAGCCTATATCACTTTCAAGTAAGGGATTCAAATAGAAAGTAATGAAGCTGTCTGGGATAGTGAATTTTCACAATATATAGATACTTAATTTGCAGCAAATACAAATATTTTCACTATAATTAAACTTGTATTTGTTTCCAGTTTAGTAGCATTGCTTTTCTTTCAGGTAAATAAATGTATTGTGAACTTTGAATAAACTTCACCTACATACAGCTGGTGAGTTAAAGGTAAAGTAAACACTTTGAAATTTGTATATAAAATATTTAGTTATAGAAACACATTTGCAATATATGTAATTGATGATGTCATCAAGAATGTAATGTGTCATGTCATTAGGGATGTCTTTGATTATGTCATGCAAAGCTTCCAGGAGCGAGTAAGTTTTAGATTTTAGATTTTAAACATTTGATTGAAAATTTAACTCTGGCTTTAACGTAAGTTTTTTGACAGTTGATATATATATTAATAGTATATATATATATATATATATATATATATATAAATATAGTGAGCTAATAGAGGGGTAGTCCCCAGATGCCTGTGTTCATATCTACCAACGAACAAGATAGAAATGCTTAATTGAGCGCAGTCAGACGGTGTGTGAAGCAGTCGTCAGCCGTGTTAGGTCAATGCGGGAAACCCCAAGGTAAGGGAAAAAACGTACTTGGCGTCTTGGCGCTCAAATCTCATCTTCAAATCTGCCATTATCCACAGCAAATCCGGAGGCAAGACAGACGTGTTAGGTCAATGCGGGAAACCCCAAGGTAAGGGAAAAAACGTACTTGGCGTCTTGGCGTTCAAATCTCGTCTTCAAATCTGCCATTATCCACAGCAAATCCGGAGGCAAGACAGGCCTTTCAATCCCACAAGTTACCTCCCTAGCTTTGAGGGGTTAGAAACTTTCTGTGATTTCACAGCAGCCCTTTGCTACTCAGCACTTCCTCTGTTCCTCACTCCATTCTGTACTAGCGATGCTGAATTCCGGCCTCCTGCTCCACCATATGACCACTCTGCTACCAATGGGAGAAAACTTGATGAAAACACTGGTCAGTTATAATCCTTAGGACCTGAAGGTGCACAGCTGTGTAGGGAAATACTTGAAAAGGAAAATTATGTGGACAGCCTGCACAAACTTCTGTTAAAAAGTCCAAAATGTATTCAACAATAATAAAGGAAAGGCTGCCACATGCAGCTAACAACGGAAGCAGCAAAAGTCTTAGTCTGACATGTTTCAGCCTGTGGCCTTAATCATAGACATAGTGATTAAGGCCACAGGCCGAAACATGTCAGACTAAGACTTTTGCTTTTGGCTGCTTCTGTTGTTAGCTGCATGTAGTAGCCTTTCCTTTATTATTGTCGAATAAATTTTGGACTTTTTAACAGAAGTTTGTGCTGGCTGTCTACATAATTATATATAGGTTAGAGAGGACATTTATCTTGAACCCCACATAACACAAACAGACCAAGAAGGCCCCTCTTGTGGGGAAAGAGGGAAGGTTAGTGAAATAAGAGGCAAATGGGGCATCTTTTACTAAAGAGTTTTGAAAAGAGAAATAACACGCTGAGCGGGGACAGGCAAGTAAGGAGCTCTAAATACTGGGAGCCCACACCAAATCAGCCAATGAGCTTTTGTCCTAAGAATCAAAACAAACAGCATTAACTTTTATTTGAAAGTACAAAATATTTTGAAAATGTTTAAACAGTACACACTCATGTGTATTATAGAAATGTTTTGAATTCAATATACACTTAGCTCAGGGGAAACACTGTGGAATGAAACAGAAGATTAAAACTTATTTGAAATTAAAAAAAATCTCCAGTCATAGAGGGTCGTAGTGGGTCGAAGGCTGGCGAAGCATTTGATAAAACAACCCCTATGTGGCAACTTTTAGAAGCTCTTTAGTTAAACAGGTTTTGTAGTTGTATGTAAATATAATGTCTCCAAAATGGCCCAGTAACATTTCTAGCAGGACTAACTATGTTTTCTTTCCCCCCATTCTCAAGGATCTATCTCAGTTTGTGATTTTTCTTCATCTCAATCATATGATATGATATTTATAAATCTCTTTTCCTATGAATACATGTTAATACTTTAGTAACAGTCTTGTGAGCATATATTACTGAAAAATATGTTTGCTGATCAGTAACAGACTCATGTATATATTGTGAAACTATTTGCCTTCTGGTGTCTATGAAAATATGTTACGATACTCTTGTAACAGTATTAATCATAAGTCCCATAATAACATATTTATATGGGTTTACATTTTTTTTCCCCTTATAATATGTTTGTTTTACTTCATTATATGATATTTAACTTCATTTATTGGCAATCCTAATAGGGAACACTTATGTCAGTATATTAACAGTAAAGATGAAACGGAGTAGATTAAATTCAGCTAACTGAAGAAAACAAGTAAAAGGGAAAAAAATGATATTTTACATTATTTATTATGCAGTCAGTTTTACACAATATTTACAGATAAACACTGTATCATACTTTCATTAACCATATGTTCCAGAGGGTTATTTTGCCTCTCATTTCAAAGAGAAGTATTATCTTTTGCAACAGAGACTTCATTGGTATTTCAATGTATTTTTTCATGCAAAAAAGTAACTGTTTCAGCACCCTCCTTCATGAATCTAACTTATGTGAATAATGGTTTGTTATTACTATATTTGCATATAGTGCACTAACTGATACTGCAGCACTATAAAGGGGAACATAAAATAAACACAAGACAGGAAAAGGCAGACTGGGGCAGAAGGAGTAGAGAGAACTTAAATTCTTAGTGGGTGTTAGAGGCAATATAAAGCAGGGGGTATTATCAGGGTGAGTGTTGATTGTAGGTCATGATCTCATCTATGTATGGGCTTATTTTGGCTGAGATAGAAGAACACCAATAAGCAAGCACTACCCAGGTTCTGAATCAAAAATAGGCCAGCTCCTAAGCTTTACATTCCTTATTTTTCAAATAAAGAAAGCAAGAGAGCGAAGAAAAATTTATAATAGGAGTAAATTAGAAAGTTGCTTAAAACTGCATGCTCTATCTGAATTGTGAAAGAAAAAAATTGGTTTTGTGTCCCTTTAATATAGATGGATATATATATATATTATATATATATATATATATATATATATATATATATATATATATATATATAAAGATAGATAGATAGATAGATAGATATACAACGTTACCCAAAGCACCAGTCATAGGCAAGAAAATAAAAATATAAAAAGTCTTTTATTCCAAACTAATGTTAAAAACATGAAACATAGTAAACATAGTAAAGGGTATACAGTGTATAGCCGTGCTCCTCAGCAGACATGTTTCGTGCACACAGCACTCGTTCACTGCATAGAGGAGCACCGGCTATTTCAGGCCTTATATACACCAATTTTCTTAAAGATATGCATGTATACCCTCTGTCTTACCATATATAGATATCCGGGTTGCAATGTTACTACACACTAGAATTAATCAGGAAAGATATACTTTAAGTAATTATTCCTATTAGGTGATATTATTACCCTTATTTTTAAAGATGTCATATGCTATGATTTATCTCAAGTCCTAATTACATTAATATTACCATTGTATGATTTATATCTACCTTGAAAATTATCTCACTGCTATATAGGTACATATATTCTTATACATAAAGGTCAATGTCCCTCCTATACAGGGAGTACAGAATTATTAGGCAAATTAGTATTTTGACCACATCATCCTCTTTATGCATGTTGTCTTACTCCAAGCTGTATAGGCTCGAAAGCCTACTACCAATTAAGCATATTAGGTGATGTGCATCTCTGTAATGAGAAGGGGTGTGGTCTAATGACATCAACACCCTATATCAGGTGTGCATAATTATTAGGCAACTTCCTTTCCTTTGGCAAAATGGGTCAAAAGAAGGACTTGACAGGCTCAGAAAAGTCAAAAATAGTGAGATATCTTGCAGAGGGATGCAGCACTCTTAAAATTGCAAAGCTTCTGAAGCGTGATCATCGAACAATCAAGCGTTTCATTCAAAATAGTCAACAGGGTCGCAAGAAGCGTGTGGAAAAACCAAGGCGCAAAATAACTGCCCATGAACTGAGAAAAGTCAAGCGTGCAGCTGCCAAGATGCTACTTGCCACCAGTTTGGCCATATTTCAGAGCTGCAACATCACTGGAGTGCCCAAAAGCACAAGGTGTGCAATACTCAGAGACATGGCCAAGGTAAGAAAGGCTGAAAGACGACCACCACTGAACAAGACACACAAGCTGAAATGTCAAGACTAGGCCAAGAAATATCTCAAGACTGATTTTTCTAAGGTTTTATGGACTGATGAAATGAGAGTGAGTCTTGATGGGCCAGATGGATGGGCCCGTGGCTGGATTGGTAAAGGGCAGAGAGCTCCAGTCCGACTCAGACGCCAGCAAGGTGGAGGTGGAGTACTGGTTTGGGCTGGTATCATCAAAGATGAGCTTGTGGGGGCTTTTCGGGTGTAGGATGGAGTCAAGCTCAACTCCCAGTCCTACTGCCAGTTTCTGGAAGACACCTTCTTCAAGCAGTGGTACAGGAAGAAGTCTGCATCCTTCAAGAAAAACATGATTTTCATGCAGGACAATGCTCCATCACACGCGTCCAAGTACTCCACAGCGTGGCTGGCAAGAAAGGGTATAAAAGAATAAAATCTAATGAAATGGCCTCCTTGTTCACCTGATCTGAACCCCATTGAGAACCTGTGGTCCATCATCAAATGTGAGATTTACAAGGAGGGAAAACAGTACACCTCTCTGAACAGTGTCTGGGAGGCTGTGGTTGCTGCTGCACGCAATGTTGATGGTGAACAGATCAAAACACTGACAGAATCCATGGATGGCAGGCTTTTGAGTGTCCTTGCAAAGAAAGGTGGCTATATTGGTCACTGATATGTTTTTGTTTTATTTTTGAATGTCAGAAATGTATATTTGTGAATGTTGAGATGTTATATTGGTTTCACTGGTAAAAATAAATAATTGAAATGGGTATATATTTGTTTTTTGTTAAGTTGCCTAATAATTATGCACAGTAATAGTCACCTGCACACACAGATATCCCCCTAAAATAGCTATAACTAAAAACAAACTAAAAACTACTTCCAAAACTATTCAGCTTTGATATTAATGCGTTTTTTGGGTTCATTGAGAACATGGTTGTTGCTCAATAATAAAATTAATCCTCAAAAATACAACTTGCCTAATAATTCTGCACTCCCTGTAGTTTAGACCATCTGGGATGGATGTTTTGAGAGTGAATATCCAAAAGACCTCTCTGAGGTTCAATTTCTTCTCTCTATTACCTCCCCTTCTCCAACTGGGTACATGATCAATTCCCTGAAGTTGCAAAAGATTAGAATTGGAATTATGAAATTCCCTAAAATGTTTTGCTATCGGTGTGGTTGAGTCCTTGTCCTCAATAGATCTAAGGTGCTGTAACACCCTGTCCTTTAGGGACCTCTTGGTTCTCCCTACATACTGTTTCAAACAACCCCTACAAGTAAGGAGGTATATTACATGTGTTGTGTTGCAGTTTATATGGAATTTTATCTCATGTATTTGTTTTGTGGTGGTGGAACTACAGGTTTTGCCCTCCACTACATAATCACACGTTTTACATACATTTTCCCTACATTTGAAAAACCCTTTTTGTTGTTTTAGCCAGCAAGTCTTGATCTCCCTTGGGAGATCTGAGGGGGATACAAGGTTGCCTATTGTTTTACCCTTTCTTGGGATAAACTCGCAGCCATCCTGTATAATTTTCTTCATTATTGGATCTGTGCCTAAAATGGGGATGCTCTCTCTAATTATATTGCATATCTGACCATATTGTGTGCTGTATGTCGTAATGAATTTTGTTTCCATTTTAGCTTTGTTTAGAATATCATCACTATAACCTCTTTCCTTTAGATGCTGTGTCATATTATTTACCTGTTTAATATAATTATCTTGATTTGAACAATTTCGTTTTGCACGGATAAATGACCCTTGGGAATACCCTGAAGTGTATGTCGAGGGTGACTCAAACTGAATTCTGAGATAGTGTTCCCTGCCGTAGGTTTTCTGAAAAGATCAGTCTCAATGGTGTGTTTTTCTATGTTCGCTGATATTATATATCCTGAAAATTAATCTGATTTTGATTTTGTTCTCCTAGGAAGATAATACCTCTATTATTCCCATTTAGGTAGGTACAGAATTCTTCCATTTTTTTGTTTGCTACAATCCAGAATGAAAAACAAATCATCTATATAACGTGCATATAGAATAATGTTGTCAAAATAAGGATTCCCATCTCCATAGACATGGGACTGCTCCCACCAACCCATAAAAAGGTTGGCATAACAGGGGGTGAATTTTGCCTCCATAGCAATCCCACGTCTCTGGAGATAGAAGCCCCCATCGAACATTAAAAAGTTATGTGTTAGAAGATATTCAATAGATCTCAATATGAATTGTTTTGTGTTATTTTCATAGTTACTATATCTTTCTAAAAAATATTCTACAGATTCCAGACCTTTGACATGTTGGATGGAGGTGTAGAATGACGAAACATCAGCTACAAAAAATCGATAAGTTTGTTTCCATTTGATTTGTTTGAGCTCTAATAGCAAATATGTTGTGTCCTGTATGTAGCTAGGAAGTTTTTTTACTAAGGGTTGAAGGTAATTATCCATTAGTTCCGATAATGGTTCATTCAATGATTCAATTCCTGCAATTATTGGATGACCTGGGGGGTTAGTGATATATATATATATGTGTATATCATTATATAAATGTATGGACTATGGATATAAACACACACACACATATATATATATATATCAATATATTTCTAAAAATACTTTAAACGTATGCTGCTATGTTGAGTACATTGGAATGTGACATATTTAAAGTAAATGCACATTATAACACTTTATTACATATAAAATTGCATAAACATGCTTTTTCATGTTTTTATCTACAACTTCCCTTTACTTACAATCTTAACTGCAAAGGTCTCCAATGCACATATAAATATATATATATATATATATATATATATACATATATATATATATATATATATATATATATATATATATATATATATATATATAGATGTGTGTGTACATGTGTATTTATGTGTATTTATATCTTTAAATACATATATACACATATAAATACATAAATACATATGTACACATATATAGACATGTATAAATACATACATATACATCTTTAGACATGTATATGTATGTATCGCAATGTTAAAGAACTATGCCTGCCTTTTTTTCCTAACATCTGAGACCTCATATCTTTGAGCCCATATAACTTTTTTATGCAAAATTGGTTTTAATAATTTGTATTAGATGATGTTATTATGGGTATAACTGTGCTTTGTAATGTATTTTGATGTGTTTTGTGAGACTTTGTTTCACAAAACAGTTAAAGGGACAGTATACACTCATTTTCATATAACTTCATGTAATAGACATCCCTATAAAGAATAAGATGCACAGATACTGATATAAAAATCCAGTATAAAACTGTTTAAAAGCTTAATTAGAAGCTCTCAGTTTAGCTCTGTTGAAAAGGTAGCTGGAAAGCCCACTGCAAGTGGCAAATTTGACACTCCCCCCTCCCCTTCTTTTGCATATGAAAAACCCTTTCCACAAACAGGAGCAAGCTGGAGAAGGTAGCTGACGGTTTTCTCATAAAACTTTGGGGCTTGGTTAGGAGTCTGAATATCAGAGCAATGTTATTTAAAAATAAGCAAAACTATACATTTTTTTAACAAAAAAACTTTATGGGCTGTATAAATAGATCATCTACAAAACATTTATGCAAAGAAAAAAATGAGTGTATAATGTCCATTTAACCACAGCTCTGAAGACGCGCTAGCCCGATGATCATTATCTTAAATTATGTTCAAGCAATCACATTTACTTTCAACTTGTAATACCAGCAAAATTTAACCTGCGCACAAACGATTACAAAACCCAATATCACCTGCGTGCAAACGTTTGCACTTCACTCATTATCTGGCCATTAATGTATTATCTAGAAACAGTTGCAAGTTATTTGCAGTTTATTATAGTAAACTTTATAATTTATCTTTTTAAGCCAATATACAACATTCTACATTTTTAAAGGTTACATCTACCACACTACTCAGATAAAGCTAATTAATTTTAGGACCAAGCATTTAGTGAAGAGTAATTTATGTATTGAAAAATATTAAAGCACCAGCACCAGATGGTGTACTGAATGTGTATTATGTGACCTTTAGTTAGTCATTGCCCCTAATGATTAAAGTATTAAATGAAGCAAAAAAGAGGAGAATCTAGTATTGGAAATGTTAGAAGCTACAGTTTTCACTACTCACAAAAGAAGGGAAAGATCCTGGTTACTGATAGTTCTAACTTTGCTTCTTTTTTTTTATTATAACATGGTTTCCTGGCGGGGCATTTTCATCCATCATATCTTTACATTGACAGCAAGAAATTGTTAAAGAACATTGTGGCTGACTATAACCTATTGTGAATGTTAATGTC
Source organism: Bombina bombina (assembly GCF_027579735.1). Classification (NCBI taxonomy): domain Eukaryota; kingdom Metazoa; phylum Chordata; class Amphibia; order Anura; family Bombinatoridae; genus Bombina; species Bombina bombina. The sequence goes on along the minus strand of NC_069501.1, from coordinate 678,988,898 downwards.
TGCAAATTAGCCATTTTTGATGTTGTTATGATCGATATTTTAATTTTAATCAAAAGCACTTTTTATACCATTATTATTTATATTATTGGTTTTGTAAAAAATAGCCCCAAATGTGTCAGTCATGTTTCTGCTGATTACAGTCTATATTCTTGATAATTATTGACACATTTTCTGGGCCATTTTTTACTCATTGAGGACTAGTGAAAAAGGGTATATCACGGCCCTTTGCAAGTGTCAGAAGTAGTGTGCATATTACAAATTGAAAGTAAAAGTGTTCACTTGAGAGCAATTTAATTTTTACGAGCATTGGGATAGGACAAATTTTGAGTTCTGGTTAACTGTTACGCTCGACTAAAAATGATTAAACCAAAAATTGCATTAAAAAGTTATAAGGGCTCAAAGATCTAAGGTCTCGGGTGTTAAAAAAACATACATATCCATGTCTAAATATGAATATATATATATATTTATATGTGTGTATATATGTATTTATGTATTTATATGTGTATATATGTATTTACAGACATATATACACATAAATGCATATGTATACATATTAGGGAGGGGCGAATTTTAAATGTTTATCAAACATTCTAACATTATAATTTAATATATTGGTATTCAAATATTAATTTACATTGTAATATTCAAATTTTATGTTTATTTTCAAATATAAAATCGAATTTTTAAAAGCTAATCCGAAATAATGCAAATCCATTTTGATTTCAAATATTCATAATATATTGAATATACACATTCAAATTTGAATGTGTATACTTGAACTATTATGAACATTCAAATTTGAAATCAACTTTCAAATTCGAAAGCAACATTCAAATTCAAAAATCTAAAATAACATTTGATTTTCTAATTTTTAAGAATTTTTGTTCTTATCTATATTCGATTGTGTCAAACGAATATCCAAAGGAATATTCATTCTACCATTCGAATTTCGATTTAGCCTCATACGCCCATTGCCTAATTCATATATAGACATAGTTATAAGTGCATATATATATATATATATATATATATATATATGTATAGCTGCTATGTGGAAGGGGATACTTTGTCCCCGAAACGTCACTTTTCACAATAAAAATTGTACTTGATTGGAAAGACCAGTGAGTGCAAGTTTTTTGTTCGCTGATATATATATATATATATATATATATATATATATTATAGGTATATATAGGCATATTTTACCTATATATTTTACCTATAAACCATCAGATATATATATAGAAATATGTATTTATAAATAAATATTTTCTATGTGAAGAATATTGTTTGCAGGCGAGTTAAGGTGCATATTTTCTTTTCTATTTTTTGCGCTCCATTGAAGTCTATTGGGAAATATGGTAACGTGGTTGCGGTATTCAAACTTCGGCTTTTTGTGTGCATCAGGTTGGTTCTTGTGAAAAAACATTTTACTACCCAATGTGTGCAAAAAGCTTCCGTCTAGCAAAGTTAAAGGGACAGTCTACACCTCAGTCATCTTAAAGTCATACCTTAGATTAAGCTGCAAATAGCCTTCTGCACCCTTTCTATATCATGTAGCAGGAACAGTAAAAGAGTTATTTTTAAATTAATATTGTTTCTGGCCAGTTTAAAATGGCTGCCAAGCTCCACCCACCGATGACATCATGATCCGTGCTGCATATTGCTTCCAATCATAAAAGGCTCACTTGTTGGATTCAATAGACCATCAATGCTATTTAGCAGAATGCATAGATGCAGTCCAGATCATGATGTCATCGGTGGGTGGAGCTTGGCAGCCATTTAAAAACTGTACAGAAACAATGTTGATTTTAAAATAACTTTTTTACTATTCCTGCTGCATGATATAGAAAGGGGTGCAGGAGACTATTTGCAGCTTAATCTAAGGTAAGACTTTAAGATGACTAAGGTGTAGACTGTCCCTTTAATGCACAGGTGGGAGGGCAAATTACGCAAAGTATATGGCTTTTATGAGTGAAGAGCAAATTAACCCTCCTGCATTAGCATTAATTGCACTAAAAATAAAATGTTGCACTCGTCGGGTTGCGCTCATATTACGAGTTCAAAGTAAACTGTTTTCACTCAAGCGGTAACCCTACTAGTGCAAAAATCCAAGGTTAGAATATTGCGTGTGCTTTTTGTGAATTCCCCCATAGAAGGTAATGGAGAAAAAAAAACTAACACCCCACTCTCAAACACGATTGCATATTCTCATTTGCACTAACTCAACATAAAAATACAAATATTTCACATTACAAAGTTCTTCAAATAACAGAATATGTTCTATTTATTCAAATATATATATATATATATATATATATATATGATTTTTTTGGTACAATATATACTGTGTATATATATATATATATATATATATATATAGGTAAAGATATATACAGATATATATATATATATATATAGGGATATCTATTTAGAAATACATAGAACATTCTGCTATATGCAGAACATTGGAATGAGAATTATTTACAGTAAACACATAGTTAAAACCTTTATTAAATATGAATATTGCATAATTAAACCCTTAACGTCAAGTGTCGTACAGGGTACGTCTTACACAAACTGGTCTTTAAAGACCAGCGACGTACTCTGTACGACCTAGGTGTTTAAAGCAGCTGGAAGCGATCCTGATCACTTCCAGCCGCTTTCAAGGTATTGCCGTGATGCCTCGATATTGAGGCATCATGGCAATACCTTTTCTGGCACACCGATGCAGAGAGGGCCACTCTGTGACCCTCTCTGCATCGGCCAGCGATGGTGCCGATCGTTGGTGGGTTGGAGCAGCTGCAGGGAGGAGGGTTGGAGGCCCATCACTGGGAATCTTCTTCCGGATTAGTCCCCGGTGTGTGCGGGAGCGTGCACGGGAGCGGGGCTGTGTGCGCGTGCATGTGTGTGCGCGCGCCCAATCTAATCTTCTAAACGGTCCGGTTGTGGTGGGAGCGGGTGGTGATCTGTGGTGGGAGCATGTGATGGGGGTTTAATTTTTATTTATAAAAGGGATCTGGGAGAGGGGCGAGGGGGGTATTGAGGGGGGGCCAGCTACACTACAGAAAAAAAAATATTTAAAAAAAATGCAAAAAAGTTTGAAAATTGGGTACTGGAAGACAGCTGCCAGTACCCAAAATTGCACCAAATAGTGAGAGGGGGAAGATTAGAGAGCTGTGTGGGGGGACTCAGGGAGGTTGGGTGCTATGGGGGGATCCTACACAGCAGCATATGTAAATATGCTGGGAAAAAAAAAATAGAGCTTTTAAGAGAGCTTTTATTTTAGTACTGGCAGACTTTCCGCCAGTACTTAAGATGGTGGGGACAATTGTGGGGTGGGTGAGGGAAGAGAACTGTTTGGGAGGGATCAGGGGGTGGTATGTGTCAGGTGGGAGGCTGATCTCTACACTAAAGCTAAAATTAACCCTAGAAGTTCCCTACAAGCTACCTAATTAACCCCTTCACTGCTAGCCATAATACACGTGTGATGCGCAGCGGCATTTTGCCGCCTTGTAATTACCAAAAAGCAACTCCAAAGCCATATATATCTGCTATTTCTGAACAATGGGGATCCCAGAGAAGCATTTACAACCATATATGCCATAATTGCACAAGTTGTTTGTAAATAATTTCAGTGACAAACCTAAAGTTTGTGAAAAAAATTGTGAAAAAATGAACAATTTTTTTTATTTGATCGCATTTGGCGGTGAAATGGTGGCTTGAAATATACCAAAATGGGCCTAGATCAATACTTTGGGGTGTCTTCTAAAAAAATATATATAAACGTCAAGGGATATTCAAGAATTCCTGAAAGATATCAGTGTTCCAATATAACTAGCGCTAATTTTGAAAAAAAGTGGTTTGGAAATAGGAAAGTGCTACTTGTACTTATTGCCCTATAACTTGCAAAAAATGTAAAGATCATGTAAACATTGGGTATTTCTAAACTTAGGACAAAATTTAGAAACTATTTAGCATGGGTGTTTTTTGGTGGTTGTAGATGTGTAACAGATTTTGGGGGTAAAGATAGAAAAAGTGTATTTTTTTTCCATTTTCCCCTCATATTTTATCATTTTTTTTATAGTAAATTATAAGATATGATGAAAATAATGGTATCTTTAGAAAGTCCATTTAATGGCGAGAAAACCAGTATATAATATGTGTGGGTACAATAAATGAGTAAGAAGAAAATTACAGCTAAACACAAACACAGCAGAAATGTAAAAATAACCCTGGTCCTTAAGGGAAATAAATTTAAAAATGGCCTTGTCCTTAAGGGGTTATGCTTTTACATGTTTTCATTTACTTAAAGGGACACTGAACCCATTTTTTTTTTTCTTTCATGATTTAGATAGAGCATGTAATTTTAAGCAAGTTTCTAATTTACTCCTATTATCAATTTTTCTTCGTTCTCTTTATATCTTTATTTTAAAAGCAGGAATGTAAATCTTAGCAGCCAGCCCATTTTAGGTCCAGCACCATGGATAGCGCTTGCTTATTGGAGACTTACATTTACCCACCAATAAGCAAGCATAACCCAGGTTCTCAACCAAAAAATGGTCCGGCTCCTATGCATCACATTTCTGCTTTTTAAATAAAGATAGCAAGAGAACAAAGTAAAATTGATTATAGGAGTAAATAAAAAATTGCTTAAAATTGCATGCTCTATCTGAATCATATAGAGAAACAGATAGTAGTATACAGAAATTGTAAGATGGTAAAAAACAATAATCTGATACAAAAATGAGCTGAGAACTAAAATTCTCCTTAAATTAAAACCGCTGCCTTCTTTCAGTCTGTCCCCAGGGACTGTGATAGTTGCAGAATTTCAAAGGTAGATGACGCTGGTTTTAGTATTGCACTAAGGATATCTTATCTGAATCATGAAAGAAAAAAATTGGGTGTATTGTCCCTTTAATGGCAAAGGACTCCAATGCACTTGTATATATGTCTATATATGTACAAATATGTATTACACATATAAATACATAAATACAAATGTACACACACACACATATATATATATATATATATATATATACATACATATTTATACATGTATATGTATGTATCTAAATGTTAAAGCTTTTGCCTTTTCTTCTAACACCTGAGACCTCCTATCTTTAAGTCGTTTAAACTTTTGCGTGCAATATTTTTTTTAATATTTTTTATTAGATGGTGTTATTATGAGTGTAAGTTTACTTTGTAATGTATTTTTGATGTGTTTTGTGCAACTTTTATGTTTCGCAAAACAGTTGACCAAAGCTCTGAAGTTGTGGTAATGATTCTAGCGCAAATTTCAATTGCGCTCACATGATTGCATAATACATAATACGAGAAGTAAGCCAGATGAGCGCAAACCTTCAGGATATAGCCTTTATCGTTTTTCCACTCATAATCTGGTATAATATGTGTTAGTTAAAATTCTTCTTTGTTGTCTTAAACATTTTTTTTACGTTTTTTCGGAAACTACTTTGTGTTATAGAAGAAAAGGAATGTAATTTTGTCAAAATTGAATAATTATCTATTGAAATGTGAAAGGAAGGGAGACAATAAAGTGTCTTTCCTATATGGCCTTATGCTCAATATAGAGCGTTTCATCCACAAGAGAATACTTACAGCTCTGCTTGTTTTTTTTTTTTGTGTTTTTTTAATGCTGTTTGAAAATGTGCTGCCATTCAAGCGACTATTGGGCAGCATATATACTCTGCATTTCTTTTTAAATATACATTAAAATGCAACACAGAATAAATTGAACACACTTGAAAATTTGTGGTGTGTAGTTTTGAATACATCCCATACAGAATTCTTTTCCAATGATGGATCCTTAGTTGGAGAAAGCTTATAATGTCTTTCACCTTCAAAAACATTGAATGTACAAAAAATGCTGGAGGCTTTCAGACAAGAAAAAAGTAGAGGAAAATACATCCCTAGTGTAATAAAATATTTTAACTTCTGCGTCTGATAAATAATACTAAGTTATATCTCCAAGCACCCATATCTTAGCCCCAAACCACCTAAAGGAGCAAAAGACCCGTCCTTTGAAAGATCAAATAAGGTCACATATCCCTGTATTGTGATTACCATAAAATGTTTGCTCTGCTAAAAAAACAAGGTATGATTTGTGTGATTACCTCACAAAAATGATGAAATCTATGTGTAAATACAGTGGGTAACAAATAGCTAAAACAGCTCATGCACAGGGGTGTAAAATGACTCTGCACTGAAGGGCTTAATCATACCATGCAAGAGTCAAGATATACCCCATTTTTTCATCTACAAGTAATAAAAGTGAGTTGTTTTTACTACTGCACAAACATGCAGACAATTATGCATGAAAGCCTGGTGATCCATCCAAAGTTGTACTATGAGCCTTATTTATTAAGCTGCGGATGCAGCTTCTGGACTTTAGTGAAACAACCCTAGTCCAAAAGGATGATCCTCCTGGAGACATTCTAAAGCAATCAATGACTCCAGACTAGTCATCAGAAGCCATCCTGAAGTATAAAAAACAAGATATGCTCAGATACACAGGTAGAGTCCTGGAGCTGAACTAATATCTATAAGAGGTGCCAAGCTATGAAGTATTGTAAATCAATGAAAATACAACTAAATGTATATAGCGAATACAGTGGTACACACACACATATTAAAACATGTTATGCACACAATGATATGAATATTAGTGAGTTATTGATCACACAATAACGTATAGGTGTAAAGTCTAAAATTAGACCACAGTCCCAAAGATGTATGGGGGTCCTAAGATGGATACTCAAGGCAATGTCAAGACAGTCTAGCACCTCCAGGCAGCTCCTCTAGGGTGTCACGCCAGACACATAAAGATTAATCTAAGATGCAAAAAATAATAGAGGGCGCCACATAGTGCAAATCAGTAAGTCACACCAGACTAATAGTAAAGAGAGGTCAATCCTACTCACATGATGGAATTCACAGAGTGTGCAAGCAGGGCAGGCCGGATCCGCAAAGTCGTCCGGCAGACTCTCAGGCAAAGCTGTATCAGGGGTAATCCATGTCCCACCATAATAATAGTCCAGGGATATCCACTCACGGCCACAGGAGTCGCCCAGATGCCAGTCAGAGGTAGGAAGAAGCCAAAAAAAAAAACAAAGGTCCAAAAGGATCCAAATAGATAGACAAAGCAGCAGTGAGATGATGATTAAAAAGTTTTTTTTTAATTTAGCTGATGACTTTTCAAGCCTGATAATGTCTGATGATGTCTAAATGACTTGTAAAGTATTTTGATGATTTACATACGACTCTAGGATTGTCTCTAAAGTAATCCTGTTTGTCTTGGGAAAGCAAGCCTGAAACACTAGTTAAGTACCCTATCCGTAAGCTAAAGTGTCACGGAATTCAATCTGATCAGAATTATTGACAGCCCCTGCTTGTTTATGATTGGGCGCGCACGAGCATGGAGTAGAATTGCACAAGTGGTGGCTTGTGCAATAATAAATGAGAGCAGCAGATGCTGCCCACTCGCTGCAGAGCCAGGTGGATGAGGTTTATGAAAACAAACCTTGTCCACCCAGCAAATGATAAATGGGTCTCTATTTCTGTGTATTTAGCAAGGAAACCCTCTAAACTCTAAAAGTCTGAGTAAGGAAGAGGCTAACGAAAGCAGCCAGAAAGGCTATGACAATGAAATAGTGGAATCATCTGAGAAAAGGATTGTAAATAAAATATATTGCTTTAGTTTGAGTGTAGGTGATGGTTTCCTACCTTAAAAGAGAGAAGCCAATAGGTTAATCAGGCTCCAGAAACAATATGTTGTTTGTTATTCTCATTAGTTTGGAACATAAAAGTATTTTTATTTGTTTAATTTAATATATTAAAATATATAACTTTTTTATTGTCAATGAATATTCTTCTGATCTGTAAAGCTATCGCTTCTCTTTGCTTTACAGATCAGACCAGAGCACCAACAGAGCTTTGGGTATTGCTCTTAAGAGACAGTGAATAATACTTGAGTATTAGCTAAAGGGACATTGAACTGTAATTTCTTTCCTGCTTCAATATACTTCAAGATAATTATTTGACCTATTTTGGTCCTTCCTTTTGTTATTTGAAATAGCTGTTTTGCCCCTTAATACCACCAACAAAACAGAACATTTTATTATTGTAGTATTTGCTATAGAAAAAGATGTAAAGAAGTAGCAACCAAAATTAACGTCCCAGTAGATGGTGGGAGAGGAAAAGCACAGCCCATTTGAAAGGGTGCTACTGCTCCAATTTCTAGTTCAATGCAATCTTATCAGTTGCGTGCCTTGGTATATTGTCCCTTTAAAGGGACAGTCTACACTAAAATGGTAATTGTTTTGCACAACCAACATTGTTATATTAATATACTTTATAACATTGAAACCTCTAAATGTCTGCCTGTTTATAAGCCACTAAAGACAACCTCTTATCACATGCCTTTTTAATAGCTGTTCGCAACAGGAAACTGCTAGTTCATGTGGGCCATAAAATTGTGCTCACACCTGTGGGTTGTGGATGACACTGCACTAATTGCCTTAAATGCAAGTTAATAGATAATAAATAAAAAAAGTCATGTGATCAGGGGGCTGTCAGAAGTGGATTAGATACTGTAATCACAGAGGTCAAAAGTGTATTAATATAACCATGTGTTCTGTACAAAACTGGGGAATGGGTAATAAAGGGATTATCTATCTTTTTAAACAATAAAAATGTTTGAGTCAGCACAACACAGCACTAATTGGCTAAAATGCAAGTCAATCTATATTATAATTGCATTTGTAAGTATTAAGAAAAAAACCTAACCGCCCACAATAAGTATTAAGAAAAAAAAACAACCAATTACCTAATAAAATTATTAACCCCTAAATCCGCCAACCCCAACATCGCAAACTACCTTATACTACCTAATACATCTATTAACCCCATAAACCGCCATTAACCCACATTGCTAATTAACCTAATATATTAACCTCTAAACTGCCATTAATCCACATCGCAATTTACATAATAAATATATTAACCCCTAAACTGCCAAACCCCACAACGCAAATAACTAATCACTAAGCCCCCTAACCTAACAATGCCTAAATAATCCCATTACATAAATTAAAATAATCCTAAATTACAATTAAAATAAAAAAAACTAACATTACTTTAAAAATAAAGAAAACTAAATTTAAACTAATCTAAAATTACAGAAAACAAAAAAGTCTAACATTACAGAAAATAAAAAAGTGTAACATTACACAAAATAATAAATCACATTATCCAAAATAAAAAAAATAAACCTAATCCCTATGAAAATAAACAAGCCCCCCAAATAAAAACACCCCCTAATCTAAGAATTACCTACCAATAGCCCTTAAAAGGGCTTTTTGTAGGGCATTGCCCTAAAGAAATCAGCTCTTTTACATTTAAAATAAACCAAGTCCCCCCTAAAAGTAAAATCCCCTACCCACCAAACCCCCCAAAATAAAAAAACCTTACACTAAAAAAACCTAAACTACCCATTGGCCCTAAAGGGGCAGTTGTATGGTCATTGCCCTTAAAAGGGCATTCAGCTCTTTTACTGCCCTTAAAAGGGCATTCAGCTCTTTTTCAATTGCCCAAATCCCTAATCTTAAAAATGAAAAAAATAAAAAACTTAAAAACAAAAAACAAACACTAAGCCCCAAATAGGTACTCACGGTTCCTGAAGTCCGTTGGAGAAGGTCTTCTTCCAGGCGGGTCCATCATCTTCTATCTCCATCCACAGTGAAGGCGGCGCGGAGCAGAGGTGTGGAGCAGTCTTTCCAGATGTGGCGCTCCTCTGCGGCATGGAGGCTCCTCTTCATGCGATCATCCACCGCACACTAAAGATTGAATGCAAGGTACCCCATATTTATTGGGATATCTTGCATTCCTATTGGCTGACATTTTAAAATCAACCAATAGGATGAGAACTAATGAAATCATATTGGCTGATTTGAACAGCCAATAGGATTTCAGTAGCTCTAATCCTATTGGATGATTTTAAAATTTCAGCCAATAGGAATGCAAGGTACCCCAAATTGATTGCGGTACCTTGCATTCAATCTTCAGTCTACGACAGACATCAAATAAAGTGTAGCCTCCATGCCGCCGAGGAACGTCTCCGTTGCTGATGACCAATGGAGGAGGGGGGTATTTTTAAGATTAGGGATTTGGGCAATTGAAAAAGGGCTGATTGCCCTTTTAAGAGCAGTAAAAGAGCTGAATGCCCTTTTTAGGGGCAATGGGTAGATATTATTTTTTTAAGCATTAGTTTTTTTTATTTTGGGGGGTTTGGTGGGTGGGGGGTTTTATTGTTAGGGGGATTTAGTATTTTTCAGAGGTAAAAGAGCTGTTTAATGAAGGGCAATGCCCTACAAAAGGCCCTTTTAGGGGCTATTGGTAGTTTAGTATTAGATTAGTAGGTGTTTTTATTTTGGGAGGGATTTTTTATTTTTATAGGGTATTAGTTTAGGTTAAATTTTTTATTTTGGATTCCTTTGTTTATTTGTTTCTGTAATTGTAGCTTTTTTTTTTTTTGGTAACTTTAGCTTGGGGAGTTGTAGTTTTTAAACACAGAATGCCCTCTGGGCAGGCTTATTGCCTAGTAGATAATAAATAAAAAGTTATATGATCAGGGGGCTGTCAGAAGATGCTTAGATACAGGGTAATCACAGAGGTAAAATGTATATTAATATAACTGTGTTGGGTCTGCAAAACTGGGGAAAGGGTAATAAAGGGATTATCTATCTTTTAAAACAATAACAATTCTATTCTAGACTTTCCCTTTAAACACAACCATTAATTTCCTACTAGTTTCATGACCAATTTAAGCAGATTTAACTTAGATTTTTTTTTTGTGCAAAGCAATTTAATGACGCTGCTCTCTATTATGAATCATATATTTTTTTAGATTTATTTCCTTGAAATAATAAGACAGATGTCATTATGTCCCTCTATTCCAGTGTCAAATACCTATAAACTTGAGAATGCAAAAATCCTCTGTTAAATTGCAAATCTCATATATCTATACATGCATCACAAATACACACACTTGCATGTGCAAACACATATACACTATCTTGACAGAAATGCATGACTAGTATAAATACAGTTATACTAGTGGTTCATTTAGGTTTTGTGCTGCCCTATGCACTCAAAATTCTGCTGCTGCTCCCCCCCCCCCCCCCTACACACACACACAATAATTTTTGGTCAGAGAATAATGTGCATTTTTTAATGGCATTTCCAAAATTAATGTTCACACACAATCACAGACACTTACACACACAGACACATAACACATACACACCCTGAGTTATACACATGCGCTCACACGCACACACACATAACACATACACACCCTGAGTTATACACATGCGCTCACACGCACACACACATACACAAACACACACATTTATCTATTGCTGCTATATACAGTATATATATATATATATATATATATATATATAAAACAAACAAACACAGATTTATTAGAACAGAACAAAAGGAAATAGCTAGCTGAATAAAATAAAGTGCTACTTCTAAACTGTAAGCTCCATGGACAGTCTCTTATTATACCCCCTAGAATGTAAACTGTTTGGGCAAATCTCCCATTATATACCTGTATAATACTTCTAAATTAACTGTAAGCTTCTTACAAATAGCAACAAAAAAGTGCTGCCCCCCTCAAAATCTGCCGCCCTTTGCAAGTGCCTGGTTTGCCTAGGCCAAAATTCACCCCTGAGTTATAAATGTTATTATGTGTAAATTTATTAATAGTAGTTACAAAACTACTTTAACCCCTTAACAACCAAGGACGTACGCCACACGTCCTCAAAAAAAAATGCAGTTAATGACCGAAGACGTGTGGCGTACGTCCTTGGTCTGGAAAGCAGCTGGAAGCGATCCTGCTCGCTTCCAGCTGCTTTCCGGTTATTGCAGTGATGCCTCGATATTGAGGCATCCTGCAATAACCCCCCTTGGCCATCCGATGCAGAGAGAGCCACTCTGTGGCCCTCTCTGCACCGGACATCGATGGCCGGTATCGTTGGTGGGTGGGAGCCGACTTGGGAGGCGGGTGGGCGGCCATCGGTGAGATCTGGAAGGTGAAGGGGGGGGCGGGATCAGGGGCGGAGCTCTTCGGGGGGCGCGCACACGGGCGCGCACAGCATGCACGGGGGGTGGCGGGCGGGGCGCGTGCACGGTGGCGGGAGCGGGGTGGAACCGCGACACTACAGAAAAAAACGTAAAAGTAAAATGTCAAATAAAATGAAATACTTATTTTTTTAAAACGATCTAAGGGATCTGGAAGGGGTGGAGGGTTTGGTATTGGGGGGGGGGGGGAGCTACACTACAGAAAAGGGACATTTTTTAATTAAAAAAAAAGCATATTATTCACTAAAATGGGGTACTGGCAGACAGCTGCCAGTACCCAAGAGGGCGCACATTAAGTCAGAGGGGGAGGGTTAGAGAGCTGTTTTGGTGGGGGATCAGTGAGGTTGGGGGCTAAGGGGGGATCCTACACAGAAGCATATGTAAATATGCAAAAAAAAATGCACAAAAAAAGCCCAAATTTTCCTTTTATTTTAGTACTGGCAGAGTTTCTGCCAGTACTTAAGATGGCGGGGACATTTGTGGGGGTAGGGGAGGGAAGAGAGATGTTTTGGGAGGGATCAGGGGGTCTGATGTTTCAGGTGGGACTCTGATCTTTACACTAAAGCTAAAATTAACCCTGCAAGCTCCCTACAAGCTACCTAATTAACCCCTTCACTTGCTAGCCATAATACACGTGTGATGCGCAGCGCCATTTAGCAGGCATTCTAATTACCAAAAAGCAACGCCAAAGTCATATATGTCTGCTATTTCTGAACAAAGGGGATCCCAGAGAAGCATTTACAACCATTGTGCCATAATTGCACAAGCTGTTTGTAAATGATTTCAGTGAGAAACCTAAAATTGTGAAAAATGTAACGTTTTTTTTAATTTGATCGCATTTGGCGGTGAAATGGTGGCATGAAATATACCAAAATGGGCCTAGATCAATACTTGGGGTTGTCTACTACACTACACTAAAGCTAAAATTAACCCTAGAAGCTCCCTACATGCTCCCTAATTAACCTTTCCACTGCTGGGCATAATACACGTGTGGTGCGCAGTGGCATTTAGGCGGCCTTCTAATTACCAAAAAGCAATGCCAAAGCATATATGTCTAATATTTCTGAACAAAGGGGGGATCCCAGAGAAGAATTTACAACCATTTATTGCCATAATTGCACAAGCAGTTTGTAATAATTTCAGTGAGAAATTGAAAGTTTGTGAAAAAAAATTGTGAAAAAGTGAAAACGATTTTTGTATTTGATCGCATTTGGCGGGTGAAATGGTGGCATGAAATATACCAAAATGGGCCTAGATCAATACTTTGGGATGTCTTCTAAAAAAAATATATACATGTCAATGGATGATTCAGGGATTCCTGAAAGATATCAGTGTCCCAATGTAACTAGCGCTAATTTTGAAAAAAAATGGTTTGAAAAATAGCAAAGTGCTACTTGTATTTATGGCCCTATAAGTTACAAAAAAAGCAAAGAACATGTTAACATTTGGTATTTCTAAACTCAGGGACAAAATTTAGAAACTATTTAGCATGTGTGTTTTTTGGTGTTGTAGATATGTAACAGATTTTGGGGTTCAAAGTTAGAAAAAGTATGTTTTTTTCCATTTTTCCTCATATTTTATAATTTTTTTTATAGTAAAATGATAAGATATGATGAAAATAATGGTATTTTTAGAAAGTCCATTTAATGGCGAGAAAAACGGTATATAATATGTGTGGGTACAGTAAATGAGTAAGAGGAAAATTTCAGCTAAACACAAACACTGCAGAAATGTAAAAATAGCCTTGGTCCCAAACGGACAGAAAATGGAAAGTGCTCTGGTCACTAAGGGGTTAAAAAAATATTATGGTGCAAGCAGGATTACCCCTTGGTACTTTAAAAAAATATTCTATACAAGGCACACTAAACATTGTGTAAATAATTGTTTTTGATTCACGGCCAGAGAGTCCAGAAAGCAAATAGTGAAAACTAAATTGTTCTTCAAATCCTGCAAATGATCTAAACTGTCCTTTTTGAAGATTTTTTAAAAAGCCTAGGTTAAGATTTTTTTTTATTTTTTTTTGCCTCTCTAATGATTTGGCTCAATATTTATTCAAAGACAGCATGTATTTAAAATCCCTTAAGTTATAAGAATTTTAATAGCTTTAAAAAAAATGTATTTTCAATGTCAGCCAGAAATGCTAAGAATGCTAAGAATGCTTAATGCTAAGAATTCAAGAGAAATGCAAATCACTAGACGAAATTGTACCTTCAGTGTTTCAAAGAGGAACAGAACAGAGGAGCACTTTTTGGCTTTCAAAATTACTGAGATAACAGGGAATTTTATGTTCCCTCAATTTAGTGCTTACTATTTTTTTTTTTTTTTACATTGAAGAATACAGTTTATGTAGGCATTTATTCAGAACCAGACAGTTTACAAGCAGCTAAACTCTCAATATGTTTTCTTTCAGGTCATTATGTTGCACTGAGATTAAGGGTTTTGCCATTGTTGCTCATGGAAAGGGATTCCCTAACTGGCTTCACTGCCTGGCTGTTGCTTAGTCATGAAGCAGGAAATGAATAGGTCTGCCAACGGAGAGAGATTTCCCTGGTACTACCCTTGGATAAGCACAGCTGGGATTTTCAGACTTCAGTGGATGTGATGGTCACAGAATAAATAAGGCAGCCTATCTATTAGTTACTAGATACAAAGGCATAATACACAGCGAAAGAGAGGAGGCAGGTGTTTCATCCATGCTCGATATCTAATATACTTCTACACAGCAAAAAGTGCAGGATGTAATAAGATATATATTGAAGCTGTGAAACTGAACCATCACCCATCAGAACACAAATCTGATACTCAGGCAAACTTCAAGTTAGTAATGACAAATGTATCATTCTATAGAACATGCATCTGACAAACTGACCTTTATTTCTAATTCATGAGTACAAGTACCTGATCCACAATACTACACTCACATCAATACCAGACCACATCTTTGTAACAGATATTGTGCAATTTTAGCCAGAGGATCTGTTAAAATTTGCTTTATTTTATATCAGTGCTTTGCTAGTTCCTTAGCTGGAGTTAAGATAAAGTTCAATACGAGGACCCTTCCCATGCATTTGCCTGTTACTACTGTGCAATGCCTCAGGCTCACTAAGCACTGATGCTTTTCATTTCCCAAGCAAAGCTCTTAATTAGCTCTTTGCCTTCAGTGAAATAAACAGTGACAGTGGCTTTCCAAAGCAAAAACTACATCTACCAGATATTGCCAAATACCCTCTCCTGACCATTACAATTATGTTTATTTATGTGTTTGTTTGTTTGTTTGTTTATGTTCTTATTTATGTATTTATGAATAGAGAAAATGGAAATAAATTGCATAGGAAACCCTTGACAAACAGGGACTTAAAAGACAATTATACTAATAAATAAGTAAATAAATAAATAAATCCATCATTTGTAGAAAAGAACATCATTTAAATATGTTATTTTATTCCACTACATTTCCACTACATTTCACAAAAAAAGCTGTTTGAGTTTAAATGAATACAGCAGTCTACTAATGCATATTGTTTAAAAAGTGTTTCCAACTACAGCCCATTGTCTGATAACTACTTCCTGCTAATGTTCATTGCTGATAGATTTAGTAATCATTTGTATCAGCCATAAGAATTAGTAAGAAGCACACAATTGTTGTGGCTGTATCGGTATAATTGTTTTTTACCCTTTAGCATGCATTAAAAAAAGCTAATAAACACTTAGGGCCTAGATTTAGAGTTCGGCGGTAGCCGTCAAAACCAGCGTTAGAGGCTCCTAACGCTGGTTTTGGCCGCCCGCTGGTATTTGGAGTCAGTGATTAAAGGGGTCCTAACGCTCACTTTGCAGCCGCGACTTTTCCATACCGCAGATCCCCCTACGCCATTTTGCGTAGCCTATCTTTCAATGGGATATTTCTAACGTTGGTATTTAGAGTCGTTTCTGCAGTGAGCGTTAGAGCTCTAACGACAAGGATTCCAGCCGCCTGAAAAAAGCAGGAGTTTAAGAGCTTTCTGGCTAACGCCGGTTTATAAAGCTCTTAACTACTGTACCCTAAAGTACACTAACACCCATAAACTACCTATGTACCCCTAAACCGAGCTCCCCCCACATCGCCGCCACTCGATTAAAAATTTTAACACCCTAATCTTCCGACCGCCACCTGACGTTTATACTTATGTACCCCTAATCTGCTGGCCCCTAACCCCGCCGACCCCTATATTACATTTATTAACCCCTAATCTGCCCCCCACAACATCGCCGCCAGCTACTTACAATAATTAACCCCTAATCTTCCGACCGCAAAGCGCCGCCACCCTACGTTATCCCTATGTACCCCTAATCTGCTGCCCCTAACACCGCCGACCCCTATATTATATTTATTAACCCCTAATCTGCCCCCCTCAACGTCGCCGACACCTACCTACACTTATTAACCCCTAATCTGCCGAGCGGGCACCTGAGCGCTACTATAATAAAGTTATTAACCCCGAATCCGCCTCACTAACCCTATCATAAATAGTATTAACCCCTAATCTGCCCTCCCTAACATCGCCGACACCTACCTTCAATTATTAACCCCTAATCTGACGACCGGAGCTCACCGCTATTCTAATAAATGTATTAACCCCTAAAGCTAAGTCTAGCCCTAACACTAACACCCCCCTAACTTTAAATATAATTTTAATCTAACGAAATAAATTAACTCTTATTAAATAAATTAATCCTATTTAAAGCTAAATACTTACCTGTAAAAATAAACCCTAATATAGCTACAATATAAATTATAATTATATTATAGCTATTTTAGGATTAATATTTATTTTACAGGTAAATTTGGTATTTATTTTAACTAGGTACAATAGCTATTAAATAGTTAAGAACTATTTAATAGTTACCTAGTTAAAATAATAACAAATTTACCTGTAAAATAAATCCTAACCTAAGATATAATTAAACCTAACACTACCCTATCAATAAAATAATTAAATAAACTACCTACAATTACCTACAATTAACCTAACACTACACTATCAATAAATTAAATAAACACAATTGCTACAAATAAATACAATTAAATAAACTATCTAAAGTACAAAAAATAAAAAAGAACTAAGTTACAGAAAATAATAAAATATTTACAAACATAAGAAAAATATTACAACAATTTTAAACTAATTACACCTACTCTAAGCCCCCTAATAAAATAACAAAGCCCCCCAAAATAATAAATTCCCTACCCTATTCTAAATTTAAAAAAGTTACAAGCTCTTTTACCTTACCAGCCCTGAACAGGGCCCTTTGCGGGGGCATGCCCCAAGAAGTTCAGCTCTTTTGCCTGTAAAAAAAAACATACAATACCCCCCCCCAACATACAACCCACCACCCACATACCCCTAATCTAACCCAAACCCCCCTTAAATAAACCTAACACTAAGCCCTGAAGATCTTCCTACCTTGTCTTCACCATCCAGGTATCACCGATCCGTCCTGGCTCCAAGATCTTCATCCAACCCAAGCGGGGGTTGGCGATCCATAATCCGGTGCTGAAGAGGTCCAGAAGAGGCTCCAAAGTCTTCATCCTATCCGGCAAGAAGAGGACATCCGGACCGGCAACCATCTTGATCCAAGCGGCATCTTCTATCTTCATCCGATGACGACCGGCTCCATCCTGAAGACCTCCACCGTGGACCCATCTTCTTCCGGCGACGTCCAACTGCAGAATGACGGTTCCTTTAAGGGACGTCATCCAAGATGGCGTCCCTCGAATTCCGATTGGCTGATAGGATTCTATCAGCCATCGGAATTAAGGTAGGAATATTCTGATTGGCTGATGGAATCAGCCAATCAGAATCAAGTTCAATCCGATTGGCTGATCCAATCAGCCAATCAGATTGAGCTCGCATTCTATTGGCTGTTCCGATCAGCCAATAGAATGCGAGCTCAATCTGAATTGGCTGATTGGATCAGCCAATCGGATTGAACTTGATTCTGATTGGCTGATTCCATCAGCCAATCAGAATATTCCTACCTTAATTCCGATTGGCTGATAGAATCCTATCAGCCAATCGGAATTTGAGGGACGCCATCTTGGATGACGTCCCTTAAAGGAACCGTCATTCTGCAGTTGGACGTCGCCGGAAGAAGATGGGTCCGCGGTGGAGGTCTTCAGGATGGAGCCGGGCGTCATCGGATGAAGATAGAAGATGCCGCTTGGATCAAGATGGTTGCCGGTCCGGATGTCCTCTTCTTGCCGGATAGGATGAAGACTTTGGAGCCTCTTCTGGACCTCTTCAGCACCGGATTATGGATCGCCAACCCCCGCTTGGGTTGGATGAAGATCTGGAGCCAGGACGGATCGGTGATACCTGGATGGTGAAGACAAGGTAGGAAGATCTTCAGGGGATTAGTGTTAGGTTTATTTAAGGGGGGTTTGGGTTAGATTAGGGGTATGTGGGTGGTGGGTTGTAATGTTGGGGGGGGGGCATTGTATGTTTTTTTTTACAGGCAAAAGAGCTGAAATTCTTGGGGCATGCCCCGCAAAGGGCCCTGTTCAGGGCTGGTAAGGTAAAAGAGCTTGTAACTTTTTTTATTTAGAATAGGGTAGGGAATTTATTATTTTGGGGGGCTTTGTTATTTTATTAGGGGGGCTTAGAGTAGGTGTAATTAGTTTAAATTGTTGTAATATTATTCTTATGTTTGTAAATATTTTATTATTTTCTGTAACTTAGTTCTTTTTTATTTTTTGTACTTTAGCTAGTTTATTTAATTGTATTTATTTGTAGGAATTGTGTTTAATTAATTTATTGATAGTGTAGTGTTAGGTTAATTGTAGGTAATTGTAGGTAGTTTATTTAATTATTTTATTGATAGGGTAGTGTTAGGTTAATTATATCTTAGGTTAGGATTTATTTACAGGTAAATTTGTTATTATTTTAACTAGGTAACTATTAAATAGTTCTTAACTATTTAATAGCTATTGTACCTAGTTAAAATAAATACCAAGTTGCCTGTAAAATAAATATTAATCCTAAAATAGCTATAATATAATTATAATTTATATTGTAGCTATATTAGGGTTTATTTTACAGGTAAGTATTTAGCTTTAAATAGGATTAATTTATTTAATAAGAGTTAATTTATTTCGTTAGATTAAAATTATATTTAAGT
Organism: Bombina bombina; assembly: GCF_027579735.1. Classification (NCBI taxonomy): domain Eukaryota; kingdom Metazoa; phylum Chordata; class Amphibia; order Anura; family Bombinatoridae; genus Bombina; species Bombina bombina. Next base: position 678,969,569 of record NC_069501.1, on the reverse strand, counting down.
TAGGGGAGTGTTAGTGTAGCTTTAGGGGTTAATACATTTATTAGAATAGCGGTGAGCTCCGGTCGTCAGATTAGGGGTTAATAATTGAAGGTAGGTGTCGGCGATGTTAGGGAGGGCAGATTAGGGGTTAATAAATATAACATAGGGGTCGGCGATGTTAGGGCAGCAGATTAGGGGTACATAGGGATAACGTAGGTTGCGGCGGTTTACGGAGCGGAAGATTAGGGGTTAATAATAATATGCAGGGGTCAGCGATAGCGGGGGGGGCGGCAGATTAGGGGTTAATAAGTGTAAGGCTAGGGGGTGTTTAGACTCGGGGTACATGTTAGAGTGTTAGGTGCAGACGTAGGAAGTGTTTCCCCATAGGAAACAATGGGGCTGCGTTAGGAGCTGAACGCTGCTTTTTTGCAGGTGTTAGGTTTTTTTTCAGCTCAAACAGTCCCATTGTTTCCTATGGGGGAATCGTGCACGAGCACGTTTTTTGATGCCGGCCGCGTCCGTAAGCAACTCTGGTATCGAGAGTTGCATTTGCGGTAAAAATGCCCTACGCTCCTTTTTTGGAGCCTAACGCAGCATTTGTTTTAACTCTCGATACCAGAGTTAAATTTATGGTGCGGCCAGAAAAAAGCCTGCGGAGCGTTAACCAGCCCTTTTACCGCCGAACTCTAAATCTAGGCCTAACTTTCCATAAACAACAGTAAAAGGTTTTGTAATGCTTGTGGTATTTCTACAACCTTCATTCATTCTTATATTAGAAGGGTACTCCATTAAATATTACTGTAAAATGTTACACACCAGATTTTTTGTTGTTGCAGTGAATAAGATGTAATTTAACAAAGTGCTCAGGGCTTAGATATAAAGCCAGGGTTGGAGCGTAAAGGGACATTAAAGTCAAATTTTCATAAATGTATCAGAAATGAATCACTGGATTGCAAAAGACCTGCAAAAAACATACGTTTTTATAAGCATTTAAAGCTTTAATTTTGTTTTGATGGGTATATTTTGCAGACCAGGACACATCCCTTGAGAACCCTCTTTAGTTTTTTAAATCTCCTTTGTTGAAGTTATTTAAAGGAACACTAAAGTAAAAATTAAACCCTCATGATTTAGCTAGAGCATGCAATAGGAGAAAAAAAAATAACTTCCATTATCAAATTGTGCAGTCTTTTTTATATACAGACTTTCTGGGGCACCAGCAACTACTGAGCATGTGCAAGAATTCACAGTATATAAATGTATGCATTTTGTGATTAGCTAATGGATGTCACATGATACAAAGGTTGGAAATGTAAGCAAATTTTTAAATGTACCAGAAAAAATCTACTGTTCATTTAAAATTCAGAGTATGTTTTATTATACATTTGTTTATAAGGCATATCTCATGTATTTAATGGTCCTTTAAAGACATGTATAAAAGGAGTCCCCTGCGCAAATCAAACAAAAGAACAAAAAAAAAAAACAACAAAAAAGCATTACAAATTTGTTTTAGTGTGTATTTTTTGAGGAATTACATTTTGAGCTCAATGTCCCTTATACTTGTGTTAACCAATTTACTGCCTTAGGGTAACGTAGTACATTGCTTTGCAAGATGTTTCTACATTTACATACTTCTGTTTCCACTTCAGGGTGACATTTTAAATGCCACCATAATAACAGTGAGGTTTCTCAAACAGCAACCACAACATCAATACTTTAACCCCAATTGTTTTCTTTCATGATTCCGATAGAACACACAATTTTAAACAACTTTCTCATTTACTTCTATTATACATTTTTCTTCATGTTATTACTATCCCATGTTGAAAATCCAGAATGTAAGCTCAGGAGTATGCACGTGTCTGCAGCACTATATAGCAGCAGTATTAAAACAATACCATACGGGGGCGGAGTTAACCATACAACTGAGCGGTCGCACTTTATCTCAGCTCCGGCTGTTTACATTAAACTTTTACATTTCTGGCCGCTCAGGGTAGGCAACTTTTCATAAAAAAAACATATAAAGAAGAGGCAGAATACTTCTGTTAACTCTGAAGGCACGAGAGCCTGGAGCAGAGCCGCATTTCAGGCACACAGAACATACTACAGCAAAAACGGAGGAAGCCGCCATCTTGCTAGCCAGACCATGCTGGAATTCCTAGAACTGTTCTCCTTCATGCGACTGAACTACTGAGCTGTGCAACGGCTCTAGCGATGGATCAATACATCTCCCATCAGGCTGCTATTGATATTCTGGCAGCCCTTGAACAGCAAATAGACAGGAGCTTTGAAGAACTGCATCGCTGGTTACATGCGGAGCTCATAGACAGCGACAGCAGCTCTGGGGAGCTGAAGACTGCAATACCTACTGAGAATGCTACCCTACACGCTCAGGATCCCATGCCGCCAGAAGACACGGATGACCTCATCATGAAACAGAGCGGGGCTGGCGCTCCCTACGGGGGGCTAAGCTGACCATCATGGATAATACATCCCACCAGTCTTAGACAGACCCACTCCAGCTTTGTGTTCGAGGCCCGAGGTTCACTACCGACAGCAGCGCTTCTCTACAAGCCTTTGATCCCCCGCCTTCAAGACCCTGGGGCAGAGACTACACCTCACCTAACGCTCTAGTTTACGTGTTTGGCCCCACACAGCAGCAATCTCGAACTCGGGACTCGGGGACCCCTGGGGATATACTGGATGACTCACCCCCCGGCTTCAGCAGCTCAACTCACAGCGAAGTTTTACCACTTGAGTGCTAGCAATGCTCAGTATACTAGAGATTGGAGAATCAGAACCGCAGTTAAGACTGCCTGTAACCTACTCGCAACAAGAACTGGCATTGGGTAATGTAGAAAGAATGTCGGAGCATCAATAGTGGGACTAGATAACCGAATTTTACTGACTGCTTTCCACTTCCTAGCTCCTGATGTTCTAGCTCTTACAGCTTAGGCATATAATCTGATATAAGCAGTTACACACAACTTATTCCCCAAAAATGCTTTATGCAGTTAGCCCTGCTCTAACTGAGGGTTTGGTTTATCTAGTTTGTGATTTATGGTATTTATGCTTGTAACTACTAACAAATAAGAGACCCACTTTAGCTCTATAACATGATCATTTCTATCTGCCCTAAGAGTTTAAAAAGTTCTGTATTAATGTAGCTTGCATAAAATGTCTTCATAATCCTGCTGCTGAATCCTATCTATTTGAAATCCAGTTCCTACTATATGTATGAGCCATGACTGTTATTAGTTGGTGTATGTATTTCTTCACAAAGATTCATGTTAAGGTTCAACTGTACTTAGACGAATGTATAGCTACAAGACTCAACTGAATATAACAAGAAATGACCTTCAAGCTATATAATCCTCTTCTCTTTCACACCTGCTATGTCTCATTTAGAAACATTCTGCCATAGCTCCGTCTTCCCTCTCCCTTTCCCCCCCTCCCTCACATTGGGGTCCTTTACCCTTTTCCTTTAAACAAGCGGCTCTTGTCCGCTGTATTCTTTCCTCTCTATCACAGACTCAGTTATATCCCTTCATGGACAAAAGATCTTTTGTATAATCAACAAGCTCCACACACCTACCCGACAAATATTTCACCCCACCATAAGTAGACTTACTGATCCTCCCACTATATTATAACTTTGTACCCTTTTCAGGTTTACAAAGAATGGTCCATTTGATCTAAACTTTTCACAATAGAGAGATGTAACTACGTCATTGTATTCTCATAACAACCTTTTATAACATTAAAATGAGACCCTCATATCTAGACCTAGGACATTCCACCACAACACTTGCCAACAGATATAGTATTATGTGAGGGTTAAGTACAAGATAACAATTAGCTTACTATTTGTTCAAGTTTTGCTGTTTCTCTTTTTTATGTGAAAAACCTCTATGCTCATACCCATGTGGGAATTGTACTACTTTATTTTCTTTTGTGTGTCTCAATAAAAATATTATTAAAAAAAAAAAAAAAAAACAATACCATACATTAGCAAGAGCACTAGAATGACAGCACTATTTTCTTTTCATTAATGCTTCAAGCATGTGCACGCTACCTACCTAGGTATTTCTTCAACAAGCATTAAACATGAGAACGAAGCAAATTTGATAATTGAAGTAAATTGGGGAAAAAAAAATAATTGTATTTTCTATCTGAATAATGAAAGAAAAAATATTGGGTTTCATGTTCCTTTAACTGTCATCACAGTAACATTTTCAATAGTACACAAATATGTTGCAGTTACGTGACTTTGTTACATAAAAAAATAAAATAACGCACAGCGGCCTTAATCAGTAATGCTACACTTGTGTAATTTACGTTATAGTAAATTTAGGAGGATTTGTAAAAAAATATAATACTGTGCCCTACCAAATAAATACTTGCATTTGTATGCTAAAGCTTCCCTTAAAAAAATACCATGTAGTTCTTTCTCATTAGCACAAGTTGCCAAAACTCCTTAAATTGCACTTATTTATTCCTGTGTAATTATCTGATGTTTTATCACTTGCATACTGCTGCCTATTTAAAATGTTCTTCTGTATCTTTTACATCTACAAATAAGTGGGTCTCTTCCAGAATTTTAGAAGAGCCAGAAAATGAGTCCATTCAAGTCCATCTTAAAATCGTTAGATAATCCCCATATTGCATATCAGTTACGTGCACTGAGAGAATTCCTCAGTAATGTTACAATCTATCAGGAAAACCATTCACCAGGCATTTTATATCAATCTCCAATTCAACAGTCTTGACCTCTTGATAAGTAATTTTGACCTTATTTTTTTGCCGGGCATATCTTTTCACTGTTTTTTAATCACTTTTTTCTTCAATTACAAAAAATTATGAATGTAGTTCAAATAAAATTTTAAAGTCTGAAACCTGTATACAACTAAAATATGATAAGCAGAATGTTCATATATAAATGTCATTAAAGGGACATTACTCTGCTGGGTACAAGTACAGTAGTATATTTACTAGTAATTATCCTTCTGTTCTCGCAGCTCTCTTTAAAGCCTTTGGCATCTATTTATCAAGCCGTCAACTGCAAATACGCTGGAATTCCGCAGCGTATTTGTGGCAAGCCTGATTCGCCTTAGTTATCAAACCCTACAGACCGTCAAAAGTAGAATTTAGTGACGTAACATACGATCCGCCGGACTCAGTCCAACACAGATCGATGCTTTCGTCATTACAGATGTTCCGAACGCAAGTTCAGCACAATCTGACTACTTTTGTAAATTATCAGAAGTCTACCAGGTACACTCGCCACTATTCCGGCCCAGCGTACCTGGTTTTCAATCCGCCACCCTGGAGGCGGCGAATGCCATAGGAATCAATGGGAGTCGGAAATCAGCGAAAGCTTATGTTCGCTGCTGCCCAATATCCCATTGATTCCTATGGGAATGTTTACACCTAAGACCCTAACATGTACCCAGAGTCTAAATACCCCTAATCTGCCCCCCCTACACCTTCGCCACCTACATTATACTTATTAACCCCTAATCTGCCCCCCCGCCACCTAAATAAAAGTTATTAACCCCTATCCCGCCACTCCCGGACCCCATCGCAACTTAATAAACTTATTAACCCCTAAACTGCCACTCCCGGACCCCATCGCAACTTAATAAACTTATTAACCCCTAAACTGCCACTCCCGGAGTCCACCGCCATCTACATTATACTTATTAACCAGTAATCTGCCGCCCCCTACACTGCCGCCACCGCCGCCACCTACATTATATTTATTAACCCCTAATCTGCCCCCCCTACACCGCCGCCACTATATTAAATGTATTAACCCCTAAACCTAAGTCTAACCCTAACCCTAACACCCACTAAGTTAAATATAATTTAAATAAATGTAAATAAATATTACTATCATTAAATAAATTATTCCTATTTAAAACTAAATACTTACCTGTAAAATAAACCCTAAGCTAGTTACAATATAACTAATAGTTACAATGAAGCTATCTTAGAGTTTATTTTTATTTTACAGGCAAGTTTGTATTTATTTTAACTAGGTAGAATAGTTATTAAATAGTTATTAACTATTTAATAACTCCCTAGTTAAAATAAAGACAAATATACCTGTAAAATAAAACCTATCCTAAGTTACAATTACACCTAACACTACAGTATAATTAAATAAATTAACTAAACTAAATACAATTAAATACAATTTTAAAAAAGTATCTAAAGTACAAAAAAACCCCACTAAGTTACAGAAAATAATAAAATAATTACAAGATTTTTAAACTAATTACACCTAATCTAATCCCCCTAGCAAAATAAAAAAGCCCCCCAAAATAAAAAAAGCCCTACCCTACACTAAATTACAAATAGCCTGTAAAAGGGCCTTTTGCTGTGCATTGACCCAAAATAATCAGCTGTTTTACCTGTAAAAAAAAAATACAACCCCCCCAACATTAAAATCCACCACCCACACAACCAACCCTACTCTAAAAGAGGTCCTCCAGATGGGCAGAAGTCTTCATCCAGACGGCATCTTCTATCTTCATCCATCCGGCGTGGAGCGGCTCCATCTTCAAGACATCCGACGCATAGCATCCTCTTCGTTTGACGACGACTGAAGAATGAAGGTTCCTTTAAGTGACGTCATCCAAGATGGCGTTCCTTCAATTCTGATTGGCTGAATTCTATCAGCCAATCAAAATTAAGGTAGGAAAAATCCTATTGGCTGATGCAATCAGGCAAATAGGATTGAAGTTTAATTCTATTGGCTGATCCAATCAGCCAATAGGATTGAGCTCACATTCTATTGGCTGTTCCAATCAGCCAATAGAATGCAAGCTCAATCCTATAGGCTGATTGGATCAGTCAATAGGATTGAACTTCAATCATATTGGCTGATTGCATCAGCCAATTGTTTTTTTTCCTATCTTAATTCAGATTGGCTGATAGAATTCGCGTCAGATGTCTTGAAGATGGAGCCGCTCCGCGCTGGATGAATGAAGATAGAAGATGCCGCCTGGATGAAGACTTCTTCCCGTCTGGAGTACCTCTTCTGCCCGGCTTGGATGAAGACTTCTGCCTGCCTTGAGGACCACTTCTGCCAAATTCGTTGAGGACTTCGGCCCGGTTGGATGAAGACTTCTCAAGGTAGGATGATCTTCAAGGGGTTAGTGTTAGGGATTTTTTAAGGGGGGATTGGGTGGGTTTTAGAGTAGGATTGGTTGTGTGGGTGGTGGGTTTTAATGTTGGGGGGTTGTATTTCTTTTTTTACAGGTAAAAGAGCTGATTACTTTGGAGCAATGCCCCGCAAAAATCCCTTTTAAGGGCTATTTGTAATTTAGTGTAGGGTAGGACTTTTTTTTATTTTGGGGGGCTTTTTTATTTTGTTAGGGGGATTAGATTAGGTGTAATTAGTTAAAAAATCTTGTAATTATTTTATTATTTTCTGTAATTTAGTGTTTGTTTTTTTTTGTACTTTAGATAATTTTTTTAAAATTGTATTTAATTGTATTTAGCTTAGTTAATTTATTTAATTATAGTGTAGTGTTAGGTGTAATTGTAACTTAGGTTAGGTTTTATTTTACAGGTATATTTGTCTTTATTTTAACTAGGAAGTTATTAAATAGTTAATAATTATTTGATTACTATTCTACTCAGTTAAAATAAATACAAACTTGCCTGTAAAATAAATATAAACCCTAAGATAGCTACAATGTAACTATTAGTTATATTGTAGCTAGCTTAGGGTTTATTTTACAAATAAGTATTTAGTTTTAAATAGAAATAATTTATTTAATGATAGTAATATTTATTTACATTTTTTTAAATTATATTTAAGTTAGGGGGTGTTAGGTTTAGGGTTAGACTTAGGTTTAGTGGTTAATAAATTTAATATAGTGGCGACTGTGTAGGGGGGCAGATTAGGGGTTAAAAAATGTAGGTAGGTGGCGGCAGTGTAGGGGTGGGCAGATTAGGGCTTAATAAATGTAAGTAGGTGGTGGCGGTGTAGGGAGGGCAGATTAGGGGGTTAATAAATGTAGGTAGGTGGCGGCGGTGTAGGGGGGCATATTAGGGGTTAATAAATGTAGGTAGGTGGCGGCAGTGTAGGGGGGCAGATTAGGGGTTAATAAATGTAGGTAGGTGGCAGCGGTGTAGGGGGGGCAGATTAGGGGTTAATAAATATAATGTAGGTGTAGGGGGTGGCAGATTAGGGGTTAATAAGTATAATGTAGGTGGCAGTGGGCTCCGGGAGCGGCAGTTTAGGGGTTAATAATTGTATTTCGTTGCGGTGGGGTCCGGGAGCAGCGGTTTAGGGGTTAATATATTTATTAGAGTTGCGGCAGGGTCTGGGAGCAGCGGTTTAGGGGTTAATATATTTATTAGAGTTGCGGCGGGGTCTGGGAGCATTGGTTTAGGGGTTAATATATTTATTAGAGTTGCGGCAGTGTCCGGGAGCGGCAGTTTAGGGGTTAATAATTGTATTTAGTTGCGGCGGGGTCCGGAAGCGGCGGTTTAGGGGTTAATAATTGTATTTAGTTGCGGCAGGTCCGGGAGCGGTGGTTTAGGGGTCAATATATTTGTTAGAGTTGCGGCGGGGTCCAGGAGCGGCGGTTTAGGGGGTAAACAGTATAGTATAGTGTGGGTGTTTAGTGACAGGGTACCAAGAAAGCTGTAAAAAAGCCAAAGAGCAGCAAGATCGATGACTGTTAGTTAACAACAGTCCGCTGCTCATCGCACCGTACTTGGTGCGCAGCTTTTTGACAGCTTTTTTGATAACTTTGGAGAATGTATTCAGGTCTGCGGCAGCTATGTTAGGCGATCTTAGGCGAGCGTATTGGTGCCATCGAATGCAGGTAAGTTGACACATTGATAAATACGTAGATTACTTTCTCTTATTTGGCAAAGCTATTTACACTGGGTGCTGCCATCTTATAGGGCACATATTGTTGCATCCTGTGACAGAAACAGGGCGCTTTCACAGATCAGTGATGTTACTGGCTTTTTGACAGCTGTACATTACATTTTCGATTATCTTGCAAAATAAGAAGCAGAAGCTTTGCTGTGTATTTCCAGTTTTTTTAAAACAGTTTAAAAAATTACATAACAAATATAAAATGCCCTCAGGAATAATATAGAGAAATGCAGCTACTGCTCTCCGTCTGTATTGTGCACTCTAAACACAGTAACGCTTGTCAACAAGACAACAATTTCACTGATCTGTAAATGCGCACTGCTTCTGTCACAGAACTACAAGATGGCGTGAGGATGCAGAGTTTCACTTGTAAAAGGTTAAAATAAGAAAATGGCTTTGAAGACAGCTGCAGACACAAGAGGAAAAAACAATAGCATGGTGGGTAGTAACCAAAATAAAGTAGTTGTGCTCAGCAGTTTAATGCCCCTTTAAGTGTTTTGAAGATTTAAAAAAAATGTTAAGAATAAATGCATTCAAAAATGTGAAATAGATAGCTGCACAAATGTAATGAACTGATATTGTTTGATGTCTTGTTTTTTTTGTGTCTGTCATAGGCTTTGAAAACTACTTGGAAAATGTCCTTGAAATGTATATAAAATTAATGTTTCTCTATATATTTTGTATGTTTGCACATATTTTCTTGATATATCCTATAAGTATTTTGAATGACTTAAAGGGACATTGAAGTACTTTTTAATATTTGCATCTGAAACTAATCACAGTATTGCAAAAGTTCTGAATACAAAATAAACACTTTTAAAAGCATTTAAAACAGTATTTTCCTAGCAAAAGTAGCATGTTTTGCATTTCAAGGACACATGCCTTAAAAGCCTTTTAAGTGTGTATCTATTGTGTACGTGTGTGTCTGGGTAGGTATATTGTTTGTGCTTACTTGTGCATGTTTTTATAAATGTGTGTATGTATGTATGTATATATGAATGTATGTATATATATATATATATATATATATATATATATATATATATGTTTGTACATTTGTTTGTTTCTGCGAGTACACTGGTTACTTGTTCATGTTTTTATAAATGTGTGTGTAGGTACTGTATGTATTTAAGTATGTATGTACAGGGAGTGCAGAATTATTAGGCAAGTTGTATTTTTGAGGATTAATTTTATTATTGAACAACAACCATGTTCTCAATGAACCCAAAAAACTCATTAATATCAAAGCTGAATAGTTTTGGAAGTAGTTTTTAGTTTGTTTTTAGTTATAGCTATTTTAGGGGGATATCTGTGTGTGCAGGTGACTATTACTGTGCATAATTATTAGGCAACTTAACAAAAAACAAATATATACCCATTTCAATTATTTATTTTTACCAGTGAAACCAATATAACATCTCAACATTCACAAATATACATTTCTTACATTCAAAAACAAAAACAAAACAAATCAGTGACCAATATAGCCACCTTTCTTTGCAAGGACACTCAAAAGCCTGCCATCCATGGATTCTGTCAGTGTTTTGATCTGTTCACCATCAACATTGCGTGCAGCAGCAACCACAGCCTCCCAGACACTGTTCAGAGAGGTGTACTGTTTTCCCTCCTTGTAAATCTCACATTTGATGATGGACCACAGGTTCTCAATGGGGTTCAGATCAGGTGAACAAGGAGGCCATGTCATTAGATTTTATTCTTTTATACCCTTTCTTGCCAGCCACGCTGTGGAGTACTTGGACGCGTGTGATGGAGCATTGTCCTGCATGAAAATCATGTTTTTCTTGAAGGATGCAGACTTCTTCCTGTACCACTGCTTGAAGAAGGTGTCTTTCAGAAACTGGCAGTAGGACTGGGAGTTGAGCTTGACTCCATCCTCAACCCGAAAAGGCCCCACAAGCTCATCTTTGATGATACCAGCCCAAACCAGTACTCCACCTCCACCTTGCTGGCGTCTGAGTCGGACTGGAGCTCTCTGCCCTTTACCAATCCAGCCACAGGCCCATCCATCTGGCCCATCAAGACTCACTCTCATTTCATCAGTCCATAAAACCTTAGAAAAATCAGTCTTGAGATATTTCTTGGCCCAGTCTTGACGTTTCAGCTTGTGTGTCTTGTTCAGTGGTGGTCGTCTTTCAGCCTTTCTTACCTTGGCCATGTCTCTGAGTATTGCACACCTTGTGCTTTTGGGCACTCCAGTGATGTTGCAGCTCTGAAATATGGCCAAACTGGTGGCAAGTGGCATCTTGGCAGCTGCATGCTTGACTTTTCTCAGTTCATGGGCAGTTATTTTGCGCCTTGGTTTTTCCACACGCTTCTTGCGACCCTGTTGACTATTTTGAATGAAACGCTTGATTGTTCGATGATCACGCTTCAGAAGCTTTGCAATTTTAAGAGTGCTGCATCCCTCTGCAAGATATCTCACTATTTTTTACTTTTCTGAGCCTGTCAAGTCCTTCTTTTGACCCATTTTGCCAAAGGAAAGGAAGTTGCCTAATAATTATGCACACCTGATATAGGGTGTTGATGTCATTAGACCACACCCCTTCTCATTACAGAGATGCACATCACCTAATATGCTTAATTGGTAGTAGGCTTTCAAGCCTATACAGCTTGGAGTAAGACAACATGCATAAAGTGGATGATGTGGTCAAAATACTCATTTGCCTAATAATTCTGCACTCCCTGTATATATGAATGTATGTATATATGTATATACAGTTGTGCTCATAAGTTTACATACCCTGGCAGAATTTATGATTTCTTGGCCATTTTTCAAAGAATATGAATGATAACACAAAAACTTTTCTTTCATGCACACAAGTTGACACAAAGGGGTTTGAATGGCTATTAAAGGTAACCATCCTCACCTGTGATCTGTTTTCTTGTAATTAGTGTGTGTGTATAAAAGGTCAATGCGTTTCTGGACTCCTGACAGACCCTTGCACCTTTCATCCAGTGTTTCACTGACGTTTCATGGGGAAAGAAAAAGATTTGTCAAAGGATCTGTGGGAAAAAGATAGCTGAACTGTATAAAATAGGAAAGGGATATAAAAAGATATCCAAGGAATTGAGAATGCAAATCAGCAGTGTTCAAACTCTAATCAAGAAGTGGAAAATGAAGCGTTCTGTTTGATAACATACTGCATTCATTTTGCCATCAATTCTGACCAAATTTCCTGTGCCTTTGTAGCTCACACATCCCCAAAAACATCAGCGATCCACCTCCGTGTTTCACGTAAGAATGGTGTACCTTTCATCAGAGGCCTTGTTGACTCCTCTCCAAATGTAGCGTTTATGGTTGTGGCCAAAAAGCTCAATTTTGGTCTTGTCACTCCAAATGACTTTGTGCCAGAAGGTTTGAGGGTTGTCTCTGTGCTGTTTGGTGTATTGTAAGCGGGATACTTTGTGGCATTTGCGTAGTAATTCCTTTTTTATGGCAACTCGACCATACAGCCCATCTTTCTTCAGGTGCCTCCTTATTATCTTGAAACAGACACACCACATGTCCTGTATTTCACCTGAAGTTATTTGTGGGTCTGTCTTTGCATCCCAAACAATTTTCCTGGCAGTTGTGGCTGAAATTTTAGTTGGTCTACCTGACCATGGTTTGGTTTCAACAGAACCCCTCATTTTCCACTTCTTTATTAGAGTTTGAACACTGCTGATTTGCAATTATATTATATCTCAATTCCTTGGATATCTTTTTATATCCCTTTCCTGTTTTATACAGTTCAACTACCTTTTCCTGCAGATCCTTTGACAATTCTTTTGCTTTCCCCATGACTCAGAATCTAGAATCGTCAGTGCAGCACTGGATGAAAGATGCAAGGGTCTGTCAGGAGTCCAGAAACTCATTGACCTTTTATACACACACACTAATTACAAGAAAACAAATCACAGGTGAGGATGGTTACACTTAATAGCCATTCAGACCCCTTTGTGTCAACTTGTGTGCATGGTATCAGGCCAAAATCACCAGGGTATGTAAACTTTTGATCAGGGCCATTTGGGTAGTTTCTGTTGTCATTATGATTTAAAAAGAGTAAACACAGTTGATTGATAATAAACGGCTTCAGCCAAACACTAACCATGAGTGAAAGAAAAGTTTTTTTGTTATCATTCATATTCTCTGAAAAATGGCCAAGAAATCCTAAATTTTGCCAGGGTATGTAAACTTATGAGCACAACTGTATAAATATATGTTTGTATGTATGTATGTATGTTTGTGCATTTGTTTGTGTCTGTGAGTAAACTGGTGTATATGTGTTCATGCATTTGTGAGTGTATATTTTGTGTGTGTGTTTATACATGCCAGTTTGTGTTTATTTATCTGCTGTTTAAAGCTCATTTGCTAAAATTACAATCCGTGTGACTGCCAAAATTAATTTTCCATTTATAAATGATGTATTTTAAATGTTATCAAATAAGCATAAGAAAACGAAATCTTTTTTTCTCACAGAGACCATGTATTAGACAACATCTAATACCCAGCCTGCTTACTGCTGCATTCATTTTGCATCTGTGTGCTGTGACGATCAGGGAGCCATTATTGAGTTTCATAACACTATACATCAGCTGCTGATTTTGTTATAAGGCTGAAGAAATAATATCAGAAGCAATTCAGTGAGTATAACAAAAGGCTGTTTTTAACATATAAATATAACAATAGAGATGATAGAAACTGGCACTTGCCCCTCAGAGGTGGGAAACCAATTTTCTTTAACATAGAATGAAAGACCCTGAAACATTTTCATAATTCCAAATGAATAGACTTGCTGGCAGGAAACCAGGCACACAGGGAGCAGGCAATCATCTCATAACCTGTCAGACAATTCCAGAACAGGAGCTTTGCCCACTGTCCCTCCTCTCTATATTTATATCCCAGTTTCTCTTTAATACATCTGACAGTACCCAATACCCTCTTACTGCTAGTCTCCTCCCTTATGGTGAATGGTAGGTCCTACCCCATACAAAATGTTCTGGTTAAAAATTATATATGTTTTTTTTTTCAAAATAAATATCCAAACAGATGAACAAACTGATATATAAAATGAATATATACAAATGAAATTTGTTAGTTTACATTTGCTTCCTTTAAATTAGCTTCTAAACATGGTAATGGGTCAGTCAATTTTCATTCTTCTTCATAAAAATATTATAGTACTAGAGTTGAGAATATTGTTTTGGATCCTTAAACGGGACATGAAACCCAAAATGTATCTTTTAAGTTTCAGACAGAGCATACAATTTTAAACAATGTTCCAACTTCTATTATCTAATTTTCTGCGTCCTCTTGGCAACATGACTAGGTAGGCTCAGGAGCTGGGAGCTAGCTGCTGATTGGTGCCTGCACATACATACTTTTTATCATTGACTTACTGATGTATTCAACTAGCTCCCGGTAGTGCATTATTGTTTCTTCAATAAAGGATACCAAGAGAATGATGCAAAATTGATAATAGAAGTAAACTGAAAAGTTGTTTAAAATGATATGCTCTATCTGAATCAAGAAAGACAAATGTCGGGTTTCATGTCCCTTTACGCTATTTGTTATGACCCAGTACTGGGTCACTAGATGCTTCTTACTTGGTCATCACCCTCTGGCACCCCTTGAAATACACAGTGACACACATGCTTCCCACATTTGTTTAAATCAGCCATATTCATCTGTGTCAAAGGGGCCGATTTAACATGCTGCAAATGCAGCTGTTTCCGTGCGAGCCTTCAGGCTCGCTGGAAACATAAGTTAAGAAGCAGCAGTCTTAAGACCGCTGCTCCTTATCTCGGTGGTGGACAGCAATCATCCCGATCAGATATGATAGGGATAATTGACACCCCCTGCTAGCGGTTGATCGGCCGCAAATGTGCAGGGAGTGGCATTGCACAAGCATTTCACTTGAAATGCTCGTGCAATGTTAAATGCAGACAGCGTATGCTGTCTACATTTAGCAATGTCGGGCAGACATGATCCCCTACAGCTGATCATGTCTGTCCGACATTTGTTAAATCGGCCCCAAAGGCTCTAAATTAGCTTACCTATTATTTTGTTTTATGTTAGACATTTTTATGTTAAACACAGGATTAGGGATTATATTCTAGCACTGAATCATGGCAAAAAATTGAAGTGCATTATTTATATCATAAGATTTTACAGGCAGTTTATTAATACCACTGAATTAATTAGCTTGTAAAAAGAAAATTACCAACATTACTTTTAAAGAAATTCCACACATTATTGCTCTACATCATTGGTTAAAGCAGAAAAAAAGATAAAATAGAGCACACAAGACTTATTTATTTATGTGTTCATTATTTATTAATTTATTTAATTAATTGAAGTGTTTGATCTTGGATGGTCGGAACTCTTTATAAAAAATGAGAGCTTTTCTATCCAATTTCTATTAGAAATATATCTTTGTTATAACTGAACCTTTCTTAAACATTTGGTGAGCTCTTACACACATTGATGAATAGAATTAGATCAGGACAGGAAAAGTTTCTTCCAGTGAAGACAAACTTCTTATCATAACATGAAAAATAAAGTTTGAATTTTCTACTGATTTGTTTCTTTAAAAAAAAAAATGCAGTTATAAATATATAATATTAGACAACCCAGGGGCTTTTTCTCAGTTATAACTATTTTAATCTGAGTTTGGAATTTTAGTAATTCCTTTTAACCAATGAATTGTAATTAAATATGTTCAATAAATTCAAATATGTTCATAAAACTCACTGTGACAAATTGTACAAGTTTGCCTGTAAGACATAGATACCCCAGGTGACTGAAACATCATTCTACCTGAGACTCAGTAGCTTGTGATCGACAGTACTGCAGAATTCCTAATGATATGCTAACACTATAGTTATACCCAATGGGAAGATGCTAAAAAACCTTCACTGCAGGTCTTTGCAAGAGAGGGTTTATATCCCCCCCCCCCTCCATGCTCCTTGTCTAGAGTCTCTCATTTACTGTCAGCCTTTTCGCTTCTTACTCAAACAGGTTTGATAAATATCACAGATACCGCTTTCTTGTGCCAAGGGACTGTGCTATGGGGAATTGTATGCTGTCACATTCATGCTGGGCTATGGCAGATGTAACAAAGGCAGCAGGGCATAAATGATTCAGGGAGAGGAAGAATGAAATGTATGTATGTGAGTGTGTGGTAAAGGTAGGGAGGGGGAATATAATAGCATACATGATTTTCCCATCAAAACTGCAGCAATCACTCAGACGCAAGTGTGCTGATTTAAGTGCAAGAGGCATGACTAGACTAATCTTGTTATACATGCTTTCTGAGCAAGGCAAGATGGCATGGCAGTACATATCATGTGATAGACGGTGAGGCTGCATAGCAACGAGTGGAAGGCGACAAATCCACAAAGGAAAGGACTTTTGGCCTGTGAGTCTCAATAAAAAGGAATTATTTAAAATAAAAATAAATATGCTTTCATTATCTTAAGCAAATGAGAAGTTATTTTAAAACAAACCTGTATTAGTGAACAGCCCTGCATTTGCAGGAATATTACAATTTTTACAGCAATATATTAGCCAGCAAACCCCCCCCCCCCCCCTCGTCTATACCTTACTCTGAAGGCTTCTCGGGGAGGCATTCTGTATTAGGTATTTAAATACCATACTTGTAGGCATTTTTTTCCCAACAATTCAGAAGTTCTGTCTAAAGTTGAGAGCTACATGGAAGTCCTCTTTATTTAGGGGGGGGGGGGGGATTGGATTGCTCTACATGTTGCAGTAAAGCAAGAGGGCTAGAGTTATGTGTCCTTATAATGTTCTGTGTTTGATACCTACTTTCTCAAATTGGCTGAATTACTAGGGTATTTTGCACTATCAAAAGTATTACATATCATTCTATTCTTTTGTTCAGCAAATGGTTGCATTATACTTTACTGGAATGTTTGCATGTGATCTTAAACAAATTATTACCATATACAAATCAATGATTGACCACTCATATGATTAATCCACACAGCTGATTGATGGAGTTACGGAAGAGCTAACACATTAGTATTCAATAATTGGTTACAGATACATAACTACCAACTGTTGCTTAATATGTAGGACAACCTTGAATAGGGAGTTATGTTTTGCCATGTTTCTTTCTTTTATTTATGGCATGACTTTACCTACGATAAACCACCCCAGATACTACCAAACATCAACAATGAAAAACTAAGATCTGTCCCCAGAAAGCTGATATTCCAGCTCAACTGCAATGGCGTCCCTTTATTAGAGGCTACCTTACTATATATTTTTGCTTTATACAGTTTTTAGATTTGTTCACATGCTTAATCAAGACAAACATTCCAGTTTGGCTCCTTAGTTGATAAAGATCCATACAACTGTTTAATGTCTTAAGTGACATACTCATGTGTCAATATACTAAATCACAAACTTTTCTGACTATTTTTTTGCTCAAAAGTTCCCAACTATAACAAGGTCCATTTAGTTAAATGTTTCTCCCTTTAGAATATTGCTCTCTACAACTTCTGTAGATACGCTATAACTTACTTTTCAAAATAGCGATAAAATTATAATACCCTGTGCTCTGGCCGCCCACTTTTAATGTAATTGTTTTTGGTGAGCTGATGGTTTTGACTGTTTACCAACCATCACTCTAACCACACAAAAAATGGTGTGAGTGATGTATGGCTAGAACACTGATTGGAGAACAGTCAAAAGCATCAGCCTATAAAAAAAAACAAAAAAAAAAAACGTTTGAAGTGGGCGGCCAGAGTGTGGGGTATTATAATTTATTTGCTGTATTAAAAAGCAAGTTATAGCGTATCTTCAATGTTTCCATTCTGGATCTGATTATACAAATAGGAAACTTTACCATTACTTTAAGTTGCTTCATTGCACAATTATCACTGTACTGCATAACAGTATACAACCAATCCCTTGTGTTTTTCCCATATTAATCAACAGTAGCCCCACATGGAGATTTCAGAGGTTAAAGGTTAATATGATTTACTTTAAAGCATAACTATTATTTATTTTTATGGTAGTTAATGATAAATTATTCAAATATTTATAACTACATGTAATTACCACCTCTCCTGAGCAGACTCTGCAGGTGATTGTGTGACTAAGATGTGTGGATGAAAGGATTAACAAACACTTTCTAAACTTTTCTAGCTCCAGAAAACAAAAGGATAGTTTAAACTCTGAGTCATTGTTCCCACTACTACAGAGATTAAAATCTAAAAACCCAATTTAGCAAAAATGTATCTATATGTTTATAAAAAAAAATACAGAACCGATTAACTCTTACTGTTAAATCTTATTAATTGATGAAAAAGATGAAAGCTAAAACTATAATATGAAATATTTATTATGGCAAAAATGGCCACAGTGCGTTAACATTTATGAGATACACACAAATATACAAAGGTAACCTTTGCTGTACAGTTTCAAAATAAAAAGGATTAAAACAGAAAGCATTTACATTCTACTAACAAGCCAGCAAACGTATATGCTTCCCATTAATGGAGAATGAAATTTAGATCCTGGGTCACTCATGCTCTCCAGCAAATAAAAATATTTTGAGTTATTTTCCCCACTATATATACATCCTCAGGGTTCTAGGCCAGCACATCTTGGTTAGAGAATCCCTCCCCTGTCTTTTCAAGCCATTTCATTCTCAGTTTAAGAAAGTCCTATATTTATTCCATTAGCATAACTTTTGCCCAGGCACACTCAATTCACCTGCAAGGTAGTTCAATAAAGTCTTTAGAACATTTTGATACCAAACACCATGCATTTTCTATTCTTTATTGTTCCAAGAAATAATTACTAATAAAAGTGTATTTCTTTTTTAAGGCTAGTTATCCTGTTAATGAGCTCAGATCTTTATACTGGTGACTTACTGTTATCAATCAACTATGCAAGTTTTATTGCTTTTAAAGGCTGGTATCAGGCTCTGGAAATACCTCAAGGTTAGTGATGTACATCTCACAAAGAGTGCCCTAAAAATATTTATATCTGTTTTCTAAGAGAATTTCTAAGTTAAGGTTGCAAGAAAATTAACCTCTGCCATGCTGGACAGTGCTGGTTATATGACACTACAGTTTTATTACAGCAGTAATACGACTGTGCATTGGCAGTAACTTTCCACCTCTGCTTCATTACTGTTTTTTTTGTTTTTTTGTTAAGGAATATATGTTTATAATCCAGAGATGAAACTGTATAGAGATAGAAATATATAACTGCAGTGGACGTCAAAAAATGATGAATAGCTGCTACTCATATTAAGTGTGATTGAAAGCCATAACTAAAAATAACATATCCAATTTATTCCATGACCTCATTTGCACTTACCAGCTGTTATTTCAGAAAGATGTTTTGCATTTTAACTGTAAATTTATAGCTCTGATATCACCCTACCTTACTACACCTTAGCTGACTAGTAATGGCTTAAAAAATGAAGGCAGAATTCTAAATCAACTGCACAGATGTAAGTTATTGATGGATTAAAATAGCAACGCAATGATATCATTTGGCTGATGCATGGCTTAATTGATATGTTTGCTTGAACAAAATAAAAAAATATTCATACACATTTATTCTTAGTTGTCCATATGTGGCAGGATCATTTGAATAGCTTAACTTTTTAACCCCCTTAAACATACGTTAGGCATGATTATGATATGAATGTAACATTTCGAATACTGATTCCAATAGACTCAATATGAAGTCCTATGAGAAATCAAACAGTTGAATGTTAATAATTTAGATATTTAAATAGTTAGTGCCAGAATTAAGAATTGGTGCCCAACGCTTGTTTGCAAATGATATAGTAATAACTCTGAAGGAAGAGACTTGAAGAAAGGGTTATTAGACCCCACTAGGAAGCAGGGCATGGGGTAAGAGAGAGGACAAGGGGATGGACTGAGTAGGGGGGTTTATAAACCCACAACAGGAAGTGACAGCACAGCACAGCAGTCATTTTAACAGGAGCAGCACGGTGGGAGAATTTCTCTCCCTCCCCAAGGTTATTGGTTAAGCAATGTGTAGCAGCGGTGGCGGGGTGCTTGCTCTGGCTGGTAGAGTCTTAGGCCTGTAATGATATGGATGGTACTTCCTGTTTCATCAGCAGGGGGTTGGTTTAATGGTGGAAGCCCCTCCCCTGAGTAGGGCGGTGCTTGTGGAGTGAATAGTGGGGGCAAGCACTGTGATTGGTTGAAAACTTAATGTTATTTATATTTATTTGTTATGTTAATAAAGGAGCTGCGGCCTTCAATCCCATACAGAAAGTGTGATGTGTGTTTTGTGGGTGGGGTGGAATGACAACTTGACGATGTGGGGTCACGGGTTTTCGCAATCATTTGCACTCATGTTAAATTGTGCTCATATTATGAGTTGAAAGTAAATGCGATCGCTTGAGCGTAATCGTGATTTACGCTAAAATGATTACCACAACTTCAGAGCTGTGGTTAACTGTTAAAAATACATTACAAAGTACAGTTACACCCAAAATAACACCATTGAATAAAAAATATTAAAATAAAATATTGCACACAAAAGTTATACTTGTTCAAAGATATGAGATCTCAGGTGTTAAAAAAAAAGGCAGGCAAAGGTCTTTCACATAGACATACATACATATACATGTCTATATATATGTATACAGATGTATTTATGTATTTATATGTGTTTTTATGTATTTACAGATATATATACACATGTAAACACATAAATACATATGTAAACATATATAGACAAATATATAAGTGCATTGGAGCCCTTTGGATTTAAGTAGATGAAAACATGTAAAAGTATATTTATGCAATATTAATTTCTAATAAGGGCTTTATCTATGTGTTTAGTGTAAATATTTCACATTCCAATGTTCTGCACATAGCAGAATATGTTCTATGCATTTTTAAATAGATATTCCTATATATATATATATATATATATATATATATATATATATATATATGTATATATGTATATCTGTATATATTTATTTATTTATATATATATATATATATATATATATATAACTATAGCTATATATATATAACTATAGCTATATATATATATATATATATATATATATATAGGTATAGATATATATTGTACCAAAATACCATCATATATATATAGAATAAGAATAACTAGAACATATGCTTCTATGTAAAGAACATTGGAATATTCATATTTTCATGTTAGGTTAGCGCATATGAGAATATGCGATAGGATTAGAATATCAGTTCGGGTTAGGGTGTAAGGTTTTTTTCCCATTTTTTTTCTCCATTTACTTCTATGGGGGAATAGGTTATTGCATTTGCGATATTCTAATTGCACTAGAAGTAAGCTGTTTGCGCAATTCAGGTTAGTGCGAGAGCTTCTTACTTTCAACTCATAATACCAGTGCAACCTGTTGCGCACAAAAAGTTTACTTCTAGCTCAATTAGCGTTCTAGCATAAGCTTTAAATAACGCCCCTCTCATAATCTGGCCCTTAATTGGATATTCAAATACCATTATGAATTATGGGAATTTTAATTTTTGCATACAAAAATAATGAATGTTTAATGTAAAGTCCAGACAATCATTTGATCATTCCGTACATTGAACAGCTGTGGGGAATTGCAATGCCCTAACACTCGTATTTTCTAATTATTAACCCCTAGTCATTGTTACATCATTTCAACATGTTAACAGAATTTTGGTGCGTCTTTATTTTTTGACATTTTTTTTTTTCATAAAACACTATCCTTCTCACTTCAATCTGCATTTATAATATTTGGTGATCTATAAGTGATACAGGTGCACACATTCTGTATGAGAATCTCTTGTTATTTTTTGCCATTGACTTGTAATGCCAATTTGCCTGCTAATCCTAGTTGAGGTCAGCAATACACAAATAAAAATTGCTCCACTTGTAATCTAGACTAGAGTATTCTTATGGGTTATTTTAAAAATATGTTATCTACTTTAAATATCTTCCTGTATTTCAAGCAGCTAACGAAGGGAATATGTGCTATTGAAGCCAGTTGAATTATTTGAAGGACAGACTCCCAATGGCTTCATGACACAAAACTTCTGAAATTTGGTGATGTATGAATACTTCATGGAAACCTTAGCTTCAATATAAAACACATTTACTGCAGAGAAAAATATATCCCCTTCAATTGAAGAAGTAGTTTATTTGCCCTCAGGACTTAGAAAAGGAGTAGGAAATTCTTATATAAATGGAAATTGAATTTCACTTTGTAAAAAAAATAAAATTGCAAATTTGTTTCAAAAGAAAAAAATTGGGTCTAGGATGGTCACATTGAATTTTTACATTAAAGAGTTGTTAAGTCAATAATAGTGGTAAAAGTCTAAGAAGAAGGGCCACTAATCCACTAATCAAGTCTATCTATCTGTCTGTCCGTCTATAGATATAAAATAGAACTGAACTCCGATCAAGAATATAAGTAAAACTTAACATTTATAGGCAACAGCATCAATAAAAATAGAAAAAGGAAAAAAAGCCAAACAGATGGTGTTTAATGTAGCACAACTGTCCGTCTATATACTCATATACAAAAAGTTGTGGGGAAAAATCATTTTAGTGAAGGATGATTCTTGGTTGGGTGAGCACGACATAGGGTGGCAACCACAGTGCATGGGGGTAATGCACACTCCAGAGATAACTCTGTATAAAAGAAATATATTTAACAATGTCAAGTAGTTAGCAAAATCAAACATGTTTTTAAAACCAAGAGCAGTTCAGGGATATACCCCTTTTAAAAAGCTTGGTGTAGTTCATGTTCCTTGTCACATTTGCGTTGGCGAGGGGCAGATAGGTGAGACTTTTTTCTCTGATCCAAGTAATCACTGTGAATAATGTGGCAGAGGTCACATACATTTCAACAATACTTAAAGTGTCATTAAGCTCAAAATAAAATCTCGATTAAAATGTTTAATTAGGCATCATTTGAAAACTTTGCAATGCACTTTCATGATGTATTTTGCCAAGTTTTTCCTGTAATTTAAAGGGACAGTCTAGTCAAAATTAAACTTTAATTGATTCATATAGGGCATGCTATAGTTGAAAGCTAAACCTTGGTAGGCTCATATGCTAGTTTCTAAGCCCCTGAAGGACACCACTTATCTCAATGCATTTTACAGTTTTAACAGCTAGAGGGTGTTAGTTTATGTGTGCCATACAGATAACATTGTTTTCACACCCGTGGAGTTCCCTTATGAAGAGGGCACTAATTGGCTAAAATGCAAGTCTGTCAAAATAACTGAAATAAGGGGGGCAGTCTGCAGAAGCTTTGATACAAGGTAATCACAGAGGTAAAAGTGTATTAATATTAACCGTGTTGGTTATGCAAAACTGGGGAATGGGTAATAAAGAGATTATCTATCTTTTTAAACTAAAAAAGAATCTGTAGTAGACTGTCCCTTTAACTGTGAAAATGTAATGTTTCTACTCTCCTCAGATGTTGGAGCGCATTTCACTCAATGCAAAACCTTTGCAGAGATCAAACACATAGGGGATGACGAAAATCTATAGTTTCATAAGTATCTGTATGTAAAAAGTTGTGAAGTTGACACAATCAAAATCAGTTATTTTCATTTTTAATGTTTATCTTCAGTACTTTTTTTCTTTTTTGTTTAATGAAAAATAGTCCTGTACATAAAGTGTCATTATAGTGCTAAAATTACATGAACTAATTTATTAGAACACACCATTTTACCGCTGCAAAGCTATTTGTTTAGCTAAGTGGTTAAACACATAGTTAAAGTACCAGTCGAGACTCATTATTATCACTATAATGACCATTTAGCACTTTTAGTCCTGTTTTTTCTTATTACAAACCAAATTCTCAATACATAAAGACACATTAAAAAGTCAACTTTCACTTATTGAATAAAACTGTTAAAAGGACTTGATAAACCCCAGACAACACTTTTCCACTTATTACCAGGTAACTCATATTGGATGATGTTAGGAAGAAATGTCACCAAACAGACACAAGCCTTAACTTACACTAATAAAAAAAAATGAAAAATCACTAGACACACACACACACACTATACACAAAATGTCCCTGTAGAAAAACCTTAAAAAGACATAGACACATATATCTGTGGCTTTAGGGCACAACAGGTTAATTGCACTCATATCACCTATTAGTAGGGGATGCGCATTTGAGGTATTCGGTAGCTAACAAAGGGATAGATTGTGGCCCTCACGGGAATTCAGCTGTTTTCTCAATATGAAACTGCAGCACACTAAGATCTGTGCAAATTTTATTTTTACACTAAAAGTTCATTTTATTCAGCTAACATAGTTATGGCCACTTTATAAATAAAGAGTTTGAAGTATCTATTTCCTCATGCTGAGTACTCAATTGTGTATAGCTATTTGATGTATCTTAACCACATATTTATACCCATTGCATCTGTGTATTAGAAGATGTTTCTCTAAAAGTAATACACATGAATGCATAAATAGATTCACAACACATATTGCACAACTACTGTGCATGCCGGTAACAAATAAATAATCTAAATAAACTAATATGAAGGTAAAAAAAAAAGAACTGATTTCTATATTTCCTGATTTCTACAGCTAAGGCCCTGTATTTGTGTGATAGCTCTTTCAATATGATTAACTCCTCTCAGGTAGTCAATTGATGTTATTCAAAATTCATAAAAAATACAGAAGGTTAACCCATTTGCATTACAAAATATACTGCTCTGGGCTATTTGTACAACTATGCTACTAATAAATTTATTTCAATAATTCTATTATTATTTTATACTACATGAAAATGTCTTGATTTGTTATTGAATTCTCCTCCTGCAAATGAAATGCTGGGCTTGCACAGAATGTGCTGTAAATCCTTTTTAAAGCCAACACTGGAGCTGACATTTATGATTTACCAGCCTATATAAATTCATCAAGGAAATGTTTAGGTCGAGGAGATATAGGAATAAAATAAGTTGTTTTTATTTTGCTACTCGTCATCATCTAAATAGCAGACTTGTAGAAGACGTGTTCTATACCGAACAACATATTCCACATGAAAGTACACTGATTTAATTGGTGTTAACTACTTCAACATCTGTTATTAGTAATTAGGATGTATATTAATACAAGATTGTACACACACACACTTATAAACAAACATATATATATATATATATATATATATATATATATATATATATACACACACACACACAGATAAACAAAAACATTTGTTAACAAATACAAACACACAAACAGATACACAAAGACATATGTACACAAAAATAAACACACACATAGAGATACACAAAGACATATGTACACAAATACAAACATACACATACAGATACACAAACACATATGTACACAAATACAAACATAGACATACCGATACACAAACACATATGTACACAAATACAAACATACACATACCGATACACAAAGACATATGTACACAAATACAAACACACACACACATACCGATACACGGCACATAAGTATACAAAAACAAACACACACATACAGATACACAAACACGTATGTACACAAGTACAAGCACACAAACACATATGTACACAAATACAAACACACACAAAATACCGATACACAACACATAAGTACACAAATACAAACACACACATACAGATACACAAACACGTATGTACACAAGTACAAGCACACACACACACATAGATACACAAACACATATGTACACAAGTACAAACGCATACACACATATCGATACACAAACACATATGTACACAAGTACAAACACACACAAACACATATGTACACAAATACAAACACACACAACATACCGATACACAACACATAAGTACACAAATACAAATACACACATACAGATACACAAACACGTAAAGCCAACACTGGAGCTGACATTATGATTTAAAGCCTATATAAATTCATCAAGAAATGTTAGGTCGAGGAGATATAGGAATAAAATAAGTTGTTTTTATTTTGCTACTCGTCATCATTAAATAGCAGACTTGTAGAAGAAGTGTTCTATACCGAACCAACATATTCCACATGAAAGGACACTGATTTAATTTGTGTTTACTACTTCAACATCTGTATAGTAATTAGGATGTATATTTAATACAAGATTGTACACACACACACTTATAAACAAACATATATATAATATATATATATAATATATATATATATATATATATATATATATACACACACACAGATAAACAAAAAACATATGTTAACAAATACAAACACACAAACAGATACACAAAGACATATGTACACAAAAATAAACACACACATAGAGATACACAAAGACATATGTACACAAATACAAACATACACATACAGATACACAAACACATATGTACACAAATACAAACATACACATACCGATACACAAAGACATATGTACACAAATACAAACACACACACACATACCGATACACAACACATAAGTATACAAAAAACAAACACACACATACAGATACACAAACACGTATGTACACAAGTACAAGCACACAAACACATATGTACACAAGTACAAACACATACACACATATAGATACACAAACACATATGTACACAAGTACAAACACACACAAACACATATGTACACAAATACAAACACACACAACATACCGATACACAACACATAAGTACACAAATACAAACACACACATACAGATACACAAACACGTATGTACACAAGTACAAACAAACACACACATAGATACACAAACACATATGTACACAAGTACAAACGCATACACACATATCGATACACAAACACATATGTACACAAGTACAAACACACACAAACACATATGTACACAAATACAAACACACACAACATACCGATACACAACACATAAGTACACAAATACAAACACACACATACAGATACACAAACACGTATGTACACAAGTACAAGCACACAAACACATATATACACAAGTACAAACACATACACACATATAGATACACAAACACATATGTACACAAGTACAAACACACACAAACACATATGTACACAAATACAAACACATACACAAACACATATGTATACAAATACAAACACACACATATAGATACACAAACACATATGTACACAAATACAAACACACATATACAGATACACAGTCACATATGTACACAAATACAAGCACACATACACACATCACCCATGTACATGCAAACAAACATTATGCACACACGTCATATACACAAGCACAAATATGCACAAATATAAATACTAGCGCTGCGGAATCTGTTGGCGCTCTACAAATAACCGATAATAATAATAATAATAATAATAATAATAAACACAAATAAATATACACATATATAAAAACACACACATTGACTCAGACAGATATAGCACAAAAGGCTAAATTTCATGCTTATTTAATCCTAAAGCAAGACTAAACTATATTTTTTTTTTCATCATTCAAATAAACCAGCACTATAACATATGTTAAAAAAAACGGTTGAGTTATTTTTATTTTGAAACTATCAGGACATGCATTTTGGTGCACAACTCACTGGGTTATAAGCACAACCTGTAATACATTTTATTATGCCCTCCCTCTTTTATGCGCATTAAATAAAAACTTACTTTAATGTCCATTTGAAGTGTGAACTCCTCCCCTATATCTGAACCTTCTTGAAAAAACAAATATATTAAACACATATTGCTTTTGTGTAAAAATGAGAATGTGACTGCCTAGCCTTCTATGTCACAAAAAAAATTAGTACAGCAAAGAAGTCATGGGCTCTTAAAAAGTCAGCATGTGCATCTGTGATAATGGTTAGTGGGCATTGTGTACTGTATATCCGCTGCCCGCATTTAACATTGCACAAGGAAATCCTTACGCAACACTGCCCCATGCTCTTGCGTGACCAATCTGTTAGTTACCCCAAACTAACAAGGGTGTATTAACTCAGCCACATCTGAGGGTGGTGGAGAGGTTAAGAAGTGGGTACTTCTTAAAGGGACATAAAACCTCATGATTCAGATAGAGCATGCAATTTAAACAGCTATCCAATGTACTTCTATTATCTATTTTTCTTTGTTCTTTTGGTATTCTTTGTTGAAAAGCATTACAAGGTAGGCTCAGGAGCAAAATACACTACTGCGAGGAGCTAGCTGTTTATTGGTTGCTGCACATATTTCCCTCTAGAGTTTATTCTGATCTGTTCAGCTAGCTCCCAGAAGGGCACTACTGCTCCATCAACAAATTATACCATGAAAATAAAGTCATTTTGATCTTAGAAGTAAGCTTGAAAGTTGCTTAAAATGGTATACTCTATCTGAATCATGAAAGAAAAATTTGGGTTTCATGTCCCTTTAAGTTTGGCATGCAGACTTTCATCAGCGAGCCTGTCCTGCAAGCGCTAACTGGAGCCCATTCAGACCATTCATTTTTGAATAAATTACTTTATTAAAATAATGCTTTTAATCACTGCATTAGTCCAGATGCTTCATAAAATATCCACAGGCAGATGTGGGTCTTACTTGTACAGAGATGTCTGATGGGTCCTGCTGAGAAAAAAGGTAACTTTCCAGAAACGTGTTTTGTTAGTAATAGGCAAAAGATGATTTTAACATGTTTATTATTATTAACATCAGCTACTCCATTTCAATGAGCCATGGGATTTTGTTACGTCGCAGTGCAAAGCCTTGCAGTAAAATTATTGCTGAGTCTAGCAGTTTTATCTCAGGATATAGCTCACAGTTTAAAATCATGTATGTGGTCTGGTCAAAAAAAGTCAGTTGCCTTTAAGGGACACGAAACCCAAGAAAATGTTTTCTTATTTTACATGATTCAAAGAGAGCATGTGTATCCTTTTTTGAAGGAGCAGCTATGCACAGGGTAGGTAATAAATAGTTTAATATAGTTTAATTTAAATCTAAAATTAAGTTTAAAATTATTATAAGATAGGGATGATGTAATTTTAATGTGCAGTTAGTGGGTTGCTAGGTTTAGGGGTTAATACATGAATTTAGTTTATGGTGATGTGGGGGCTGGTGGTTTAGGGGTTAATAGGTTTATTAAGTGGTAGTGATGTGGGAGGCCAGGGGTTTAGGGGTTAATATATTTATTTAGTTGCGGAGGGCTCCAGGAGCAGCGGGATAGGGGTTAATATATTTATTTAGGTGTTGGCGATGTCAGGGAGCGGCGGGATAGAGGTTAATATATTTATTTAGTTGCGGTGGGCTCCAGGAGCAGCGGGATAGGGGTTAATAACATTATGTAGTTGGAGGTGATGTTGGGGCGGTAGATTAGGAGTGTTTAGACTCGGGGCTTATGTTAGGTGTAACTTTTATTCTACCATAGAAATCAATAGGATATCTGGCAGCAGCGAACATGAGCTTTCACTGCTTTCAGACTCCCATTGATTCCTATGGCATCCGTGGCCTCCAGGGCGGCGGATTGAAAAGCAGGTACGCTGGGCCGGAATAGTGGCGAGCGTACCTGTTAACTATTTGATAAATCGCAAAAGTAGTCAGTGCCGAATTTGTATTCAGAACATCTGTAATGACGTAAGCATCGATCTGTGTTGGACTGAGACCGGCGGATCGTATGTTACGTCTCAAATTTCTACTTTTGCCGGTCTGTAGGCTTTGATAAATAAGGAGAATCAGGCTCGCCACAATTACGCTGAGGAATTTCATCGTATTTGCAGTTGACGGCTTGATAAATAGGCCTCCTTGACTAAACAACTATTTATGGTACAAAAAGCAGTGATAGAGTCCAGCACCCTTGTTATTAATCTTAAAGTGTGTACATCACAGTGGAGTATCTGGCTCCTCCAAGTATAGCAGGTAAAAAACTTTAATTAGAGGACCCAAGACCTCAAAAAAAAACGATGCTTCAGACCTACATGCACACATTCAACAATGTTTTAACTCTTAATTACCTGGTACATGTAAAGCCTTGATTAAATCTGTTCAGTGTCTAGAACATATACAGCAGGTAAATAATTATATTTAAAGTTCGGAACACACAAATCCTTATATACAAATGTGAAACACATTTAAAGCAATGCCTAGAACAAACACAACAGGTTATTAACCCCAATGATCACTGGTCCTGTTATTCATGCAGCGCTCTGTAACAGCACAGCAAAAGGCAAATGGAGATTTTACCACTTTCTTGTATTTGCTGAGTATTTAAAAGAAAAGGAAAACAATATTTCAAGTGAACACTTAGAATAATGTAATACGGTATAAATATATATCATGCATACTTTGATTTCCCTTTTCTATTTGCCCCAATTACTTCTTTTATAGTGGCCTATTTAAAGCAGGAAAACAAACAATATTAGCATAATTATGATATTATTAACATATTTTAAAACTGTTAGCATTATGTGTTTTAGGTATATAGCTTAATCATATCTTTTTTGCCCAAATGTTTTAGATTATAAAAAAGTGTTTGGGTTTATTGGTAAATACAAAATGTTGCTGGTCAGTATAGATATAGATAGATAAATAGATAGTAACAAAAAGTTATTTAAAGTAATTTAAATCTTACATTTGTAAGACAATAGATTTTTCTTATACTGTAATATTTAATTGTAAAATATCACATTTTGTTATAAATTTACTAAGGGGCCGAATTATCAAGCTCCGAATGGAGCTTGATGCCCGCTGCTCCATAACTGGTCCACTGCTTTTGAGGTTGCGAACATCAATCCGCCCGATCCTATACAATCGGGCTGATTGACACCCACTGCTAGTGGACGATTGGCCGCATATCTGCAGGGGGCAGCATTGTACAAACAGTTCACAAGAACTGCTTGTGCAATGATAAATGCAGACAACGTATGCTGTCGGTATTCATCGATGTCTGTCGGACAGACCGATGATAAATCGGCCCCTATACCTCTATTTTACATCACATAGTGACTCATATTGTTCTATTATTAATTGATCTTCTAATTCTCTTATCATTTTTTGTAATATGGAATATTCATTTGTGTTCTATAATTTAGAAATGTTTTCTTGACCATAGAATAGTATTATCAAGCCTGTGTGATATATTATTAAAGTAAAGAAGCATAATATAGGTAATTTGGGGAAAAGGAAGCTATTAATCTATTTTGTTTAATTAATATCATTTTTGCATCAATGTGTTTGAATTTTCTGGCATGTGGTATGCCCAACGTATTATTTTCCTATCAAATTTGTAGATAGTGTAATTTTACTATGATCTTACTAATGACATCCAAAACAAATAGTTGCACTGGTAGTATCAAGATAACCAACTTCCCAAGGAAATATTTATATAAAAGTAAACATAGTTCCTTAACCTCTTAATGATCGCGACATACCATGTATATCACCAGTCGTTAAGGTATTTCTTGTTTATAATATAATAAATAGGAGTCCTGATATAATTATACCCCCCCTCCTCCCTTTTGGTCACTGTAAATAGCACAGCCTTGCTATTAATAATGTAATCCTCATAGAGAGACCAGCGATGTACAGGGTACATCACTGGTCCTTAAGGGATTAACATAAAAATAATTCTGTGCATTTATAAAAATGTATTAACCTTTTATTCTGTGCATATCATTAGTGGGTGTTCCTGACATTAACATGTATAGTTGACCAATAAATGAAATAGGAACTTACTGCAAAATGGTTGAAAAAAAATATATGTGTAACAACTTCAAAAACATATTTGATTTATAGTTAATGTTAATGTTTTTAGGTATAGCATATCAGCATGTCTGATTTGTTTTAGAAAATTAGCCCTGCTGGATAGAAAAAGGGTCTGACTGTGGTGGGGATTTTTCACCTAAGCTCAGCCAAGCATGCAAAATATATAAAGATTCTAATTGCTCTGAGGTATCTCGTCTTGAAGTTGTTTTTATTTTACTATGTTAAATCTGACAAGGTTGTCTCAATTTTCTTTTATTAAAGACGTCTTTTGTGCATATGGCAGAGTGAACTACTTTACAAAGGGTGTTTTTATAATCTGTTTGTTCTATAAGGTTTAGAATGTCTTTTTATGATGCCAGTATCCTTCCCAGTACAACTTGTTCTATTCAGTGACAAGTGAATAGTTATAGGACAGGTGCATCCTCATTGATTATAATGGAGCTGAATTCACAACTCAAAGCTAAGACAAGGAGCAGATATAAATTAACTTGAATTCTGCAATTTCCACAGTTTGATGTAGTAGCAAGTTTTTCTATGAAATGTTGTTTTTTACAAACAAGTTTTATCAAATGAAGGATAATATAACCTTACAGAAAGAATAAATTGCACAGTAATATCACCAAATTGAATCTGTCAATTAAAAAAGAAAGTAGAGAAGAATCTGGTATAGGATATTCCAAATTTATTGAAGCACACTCATTAAAATATACTCACAAGCATAACAGTGAAACATGCATGTTGCCAAATTAATAGCTAGAGCATATTACATTTATATTTGATATGTCTGGCTCAAAGTTGTTGCCACAGTCACTAATCTTCCAAAGGGTAATCCGATACACACATAGATTCCATATACTTCTACTTGTCTGCTTGACCAAATTGTTTTAATATCAGAATTGTATCAAAAAGGAAAACATTTACTCTTTTTACTAACAATAGCAAAACTTTTATCTCTCTTGTGCTACCATAATCCTTATTAGTTCTTGTTTTTATTTGTTCTTGTGGTGTTGGTATAGCATTTTATAGCTAGTTGCTTGAAGTCTATTCCAGTGCTTAATCCTACTCTCTGCACTTTTGTTGAATAACAGTATCTTAATTTGACATTAAAGTTTGTGTTGGACAGGATTGTGTTTTAAAATGCACTAGTATCCTATATATTTGTACAACCAAGTACCCATTTGGTTTAAAAAGTAAAAAAAAAATAATGGCCCAAAGTAGGAGGTAGTCAGAACTGGAGTATTATGCAAGGTGTTTAATAAAATGGTGTATTTATAAGTAGAGATAAAGGGTTGGGGGGAGTAGATTTGTGAAAATTTTGCCAGATTTTACCTGAATTGACGTTTTACATATAATATTCAGATATTGAGATTATTGATTCTGCAAAGAAGCAAAACCTGGAGTGGATTACTCACTAGGAAACCTAACAACAACTAGACAAACTAGTTGTAACTGAGAGTACAACAAAGTTATAAAGAGAGAGTAAATCCACTAGTGTCTAATAACACTATCACATCTACTAATATCATAAGGTTTTCCAAAGAAAATAGTGTTGAAAAATTGGTTCCCATTCATTCATACATTATAGTTTATTAGGCTAAGGAACTCACACTCATACAAGTAGCAAAAGCTGTGAATTAAAACCACTTGAACTCTGTGATTAGCATAATAGCCTTAAAGTTAATAAGTCACTATTAGATATCCTCAATCCAAAAGATTTAAAGTTAACTAAGCCCTTACAATCCGAGGGCTGTTTTACTTTTACATATGCAATAAACGATATGAGGATATAGTATTAACTATTTGGTACTTAATATATCACAAGAGTAAGCAAAGTTAAAAACGGACGATAGGAGAGACAAAGCTGCCCCTATCGGACCCCTGACGCGCGTTTCACGAACGCTTCCTCAGAGGGGGTGCGGGCCGCTGCTACTCGGCGTCCTATATTCAATCTTAATGCCCACCACTTAGACCGGATTGGATACCGGATGGGGAGTTGTCTCCTTACGCTTGGTTGATTCTCCTGTCAATCTTGGTAGGTATTTTACGTAGGAGACATGCGAAAAAAAAGGGGATGTGTGCTTGATGGGTTACCAAGGCAACACCAATCAGCAAATACGCTTGTCTTGCCTACAGTGGGTGTGCTGATTCGAATAACTGTGATTGGATGATCAACTAAAAAAGCGTTATTGTAAACATCACAGTGGCTAGATTATAACTTTGTTGGTATACAATTCTTATCGCCAAAAATTGGCAATTGTGAAGTATATACCTGGGATTGCTCTTCTGATTACACACTCGTAGATCAATTTATACTTTGCGGGATTTATACAATACGTTTTTTGATTATATTCACGATAGTCAAATCTTTTTTGTTTTCTGCTTTTTTACTGTTCTTGTTAGAATTCAATTGCGCAATAAGTAATACTATCTTCTTATTTCTTGCATAACAATTTTAGGATTCGTACTTCAAGCAAGGAATAAATATTCTGTGTTAATACTAACTACTTATTTTTACTGGTCACCGTCCTCACAGTTAATATCGGTGTGTGCTGTAAAACTATACGCTTACTTATAAGCTATTACTATTCACTTATATTTAATGCGAGGTTGAAGTAGTTATTCTGATGTTCCTAGGATGCTAAGTTGAAATAATTATATTAATTCCACTGTTATCCCAGATGATCCTGTGGCCAGATTCTTTATGCATGATGGAACAAGCATGTTATGTACTAATAATATTTAAGATTGTACAGAATCCATATCTTCAGGAATATTAAGAATGTAAAGATATTTTACTGACACCTAGGACCAAGCTGCAAACAGCTCAATTATAATATGTGAGGGAATGTATAGATCTGAATAGATATATACTGAGGTTCATTGTGCTACCGTTACTAAAGCTATTCCAGTGTAAGTGAGTGTGCCCACTTAGAGAAAATATATATCTATGTGCTCAAATCCTTGCGTGCAATTAATTCTTGAAACTAATACATAACAACACTTAAATAAGATTGTGGTGAATGTGTGTAAATTATAAAAGTGACATTATAAAAGTAAATGTGTTAAGGGATATCAAATCATATTATTATGTTTCAGTGATTGGAGGTGGCTTGAATAAGATTGTGATGAACGTGTACTAATGACATTATAAAGGTAGTGTATAAGTGAATGAATGTTTTAGGGGATATCAAACTTTATTATTATTATATTCCAGTGATTTGAGGTACGTGTGTGAAGTGAATGGTAGGTATAGTAAGGTGAAAGTTGAATTTTTTGCTACATTACGACCTTTAGATCTGTGTGTTTCATAACTAATAATCTCTTAATCCCATGTTGGACATGATCCACATTGGACTGGATATAATTCACTTGGGACTGGACTGGTTATATTAGCTGTAACGTCTGACAGTAACTTATTGCAAAAGATTTTACAGATAGACAAAATAATTATTGTAGTCATTCATCCCACTTGGTTTGACAGTGTTCAATAAGTAAATCCACCTGCATTCCATTTTTAACAGCACTTTTTCTATGTTACCACCTCTAATGCCAAGTGATGCTTTTTGAATTACTGTGAATTTCAGATCTTTAGGAGAGCTCTCATGGTGTAGTAAGAAATGTTTGGCAACTGAGGTTATTTTTTTTGCCCTTGCTCAGATCTCGTTTTGCTGTTTTGATGTTATAGCAGTGTTCCAAAATTCTTGTTTTTACCTCCTAGTGGTCATGCCAACATAGAACATCTGGCATGAACAATGTAGTGCATAGACTACTCCAATTGTAGTGCATGAAAAATGGTAGGGTATTTTATGAATCCTACCAGTTTTATCAGTCAAAGTTTTGACTTTCCACACATATTGACATGCAGAGCATGTTCCACAAGGGTACATGCCTGGGTCCTTATGTTGTTTTTTTGTAGATCTCACAAAATGGCTAGATACCAATTTATCCCTTAAATTCTTTGGTCTCTTATATCCAAGTGATACTCTTTCTCCAATGAGAGGTTTGAGGGTCTCATCATTCTGTAGTATTTGCCAATGGTCATTTATGATTTTTGTCACATGTCTCATCTGTGGGTTATACGTAGTTATTAGCCTTGGGCAGGATTCAGCTTTTGTTCTTTCCTTGGGAACCAATAGTTCATCTCTGCAAACTTTTAGTGCCTTATACTTGGCTCTCTTTACAGACTTTTTGCTGTACCCTCGTGATATTAGCCTCTGCGATAGTGCCTCACTCTCTGTTATGTAGATATCTTTACTTGTACAGTTTCGGCGGAGCCTTAAAAATTCCCCATATGGGATCGCTTTAAGGGTGCTTGGTGAGTGAGCACTCGAGTAATGTAGGAGAGTATTCGTTGCTGTTTCCTTTCTATAGATTGTGGTGTTGATAATACCATCTATGTTTTTAAACAATTTTAAGTCTAAGAAGCATATCTCCTGCTGGCTCGCAGAATATGTCAATTTTATGTTTAATTCGTTCTCATTGAGTTTAGACATAAAGAGTTGCAAATCATCAAATGTACCCTCCCAGATGAACAGGACATCATCAATGAATCTTACCCACAGGGGTATATGTTCAGTATACATTTGCAATACGTCTGAAAATACACAGAAGCGTTCCCAGAAACCAAGGAATAAATTTGCGTATGTAGGTGCACAGGCAGTACCCATTGCGGTACCCTGTGTTTGAAGATAGTACCTATCATTGAATGTAAAGAAATTGTGTGTTAGAATAAAATGTAACAACTGAATTATGAAAGCATTATGTGTTTCATTCTCTAGACTGTTTGAGGCTAGGTAGTATTTAATGGCTTCTATTCCATCCCTATGCCTGATGTTGGTGTATAGGGACTCTACATCTGCTGTGACTAACCACATGTTGTCTGTTAGTTCAATATCTTTTACCATTTGCAAGACCTCCATAGTGTCACGAACGTATGATGGTAATGTTGTTAAATATTCCCTCAATCTTAAGTCTATGAATTTGCTAGCATTCTCAGTTAAATTATCATTTCCAGACATGATAGGTCTACCAGGTGGTTCTAGTGGGTTTTTGTGAACTTTCGGTAGAAAGTACAGTGTGGCAATTTTAGGATTGTCTTTTGTCAAAAACTTTTTTTCTGAATTGGAGAGTATGTTATTCTCCCATGCTTCTTTAATCATTCGATTATATTGTATGAGGTAAGAATTCTGGGGATTGAATATCAATAATTTGTAGCAGGAATTGTTAGACAGTTGTTTTGTAGCTTCATCTAGGTACATTTGTTGTGGCCATAGGACCACATTCCCACCCTTGTCTGATGGCTTAATCAGTATATCCTGCCATGATTCAATCTCCTTTAAAGCTCGTATTTCAGAACTGCTAAGATTGTTATTCACATTGTATATAGGTATCTGTTCGATTTTTTGGCAAACCATTTTGCAAAACACTTGTATCTCAGGTGATACGGATAAGGATGGAACGTATGTTGACTTAGGTTTCACATTTGACTTCCAGACTTGATGTGTCGGTGTCAAGTTAATATTATCAGTATCATTACTACTTTCTGACAATTCACATAATATATCAGCTGTGGCTAAATCTTCTGCATTAAGGATATTTGGATTATATGCATACATTTTCTTGAGTAACATTTTTCTAGAAAATAAGTGTATATCCTTAATCAATTCAAATTTATTAAGAGAATTAACAGGGCAGAAAGATAGTCCTTTAGAAAGTACTGATTTATGTGTTTCACTTAGTATATGGTCTGATAAATTAATCACTCTCATTTGTTCATCCTTATTTTGCTGAATGGACTCAATTCCCTTCTCCTTGTTGATTGCCTTACAGGGCCTGAAAACTTTCTTTTGTTGCCTCTGTTCTGTGTGTTGGTTGGATTGGACTGTGTAACTGGTTGAGTCGTGTTCTGTGGTGTGGTGGACAAAAAAGAAACAGAGGAGGAAGTGGAGGAGGTTCGAGATTGTGCAGAGCTATAACTTCTAGGTCTGATACTAGATGTACTCGGTGTTGTGTCATTGGGTTCATCCCCACTTATGTGGTCTGAGTCTATATCAGAATTGTCAGTCTCACTTTCAGCACTGCTTTCAGATTGCTGTACTAAGTATCTACTGGTTCTCCGTCTAAATGTGGTGTTGGTGTTATTACGCCATCTATAGACTCTATGGTTTGAGAAATCCTCTATATCCCTTTGAAGTTTCTGTTTTTTAGTAGCTATTATTTCTAGCTCTAGTTTGTCTAATTCTTTTTGATATCTGTCATATTGTGTTTTGTAATCAATTTTATCATTGAATTGAGACAACTGAGCATTGTATTCTTCAATCTCTGTATCCAATTTGGTTAGTTCCAACTTATCATGTTTGATTAATATTTGGATTAATTTCAGAGAGCATTCTGATAAAGCTGTTTCCCACTCTTTAACTAAGACTTCATTGTTTAAATTAAAGGCAGGGAATACCTTCATTCTCAGACCTCTAGGTATGATGTTTTTCTCTGCATACTTCTCAAAGAAGTGCCAGTTCCACCACCTTTTGGACTGTTTATGTAATGTTTGGTGTAATTTACATAGTACATTGTTTAGTTCCTCCTCATTAATCACTATGTTGTCCTTAGATGAGACATTAAAAATAGAATTTAATTCTTGTAGTCTCTTTTGGTGGCGGTTCGCCATATCATTTTGGATATTCATTATCAAAGTAATATTTTTTCCCCTAAGAAAAGGGCTAAACTCAGTACAGGTGTCTGAGTATATTCTCCCAAAGTGCAAACTTATTTAGAGATAAAGGGTTGGGGGGAGTAGATTTGTGAAAATTTTGCCAGATTTTACCTGAATTGACGTTTTACATATAATATTCAGATATTGAGATTATTGATTCTGCAAAGAAGCAAAACCTGGAGTGGATTACTCACTAGGAAACCTAACAACAACTAGACAAACTAGTTGTAACTGAGAGTACAACAAAGTTATAAAGAGAGAGTAAATCCACTAGTGTCTAATAACACTATCACATCTACTAATATCATAAGGTTTTCCAAAGAAAATAGTGTTGAAAAATTGGTTCCCATTCATTCATACATTATAGTTTATTAGGCTAAGGAACTCACACTCATACAAGTAGCAAAAGCTGTGAATTAAAACCACTTGAACTCTGTGATTAGCATAATAGCCTTAAAGTTAATAAGTCACTATTAGATATCCTCAATCCAAAAGATTTAAAGTTAACTAAGCCCTTACAATCCGAGGGCTGTTTTACTTTTACATATGCAATAAACGATATGAGGATATAGTATTAACTATTTGGTACTTAATATATCACAAGAGTAAGCAAAGTTAAAAACGGACGATAGGAGAGACAAAGCTGCCCCTATCGGACCCCTGACGCGCGTTTCACGAACGCTTCCTCAGAGGGGGTGCGGGCCGCTGCTACTCGGCGTCCTATATTCAATCTTAATGCCCACCACTTAGACCGGATTGGATACCGGATGGGGAGTTGTCTCCTTACGCTTGGTTGATTCTCCTGTCAATCTTGGTAGGTATTTTACGTAGGAGACATGCGAAAAAAAGGGGATGTGTGCTTGATGGGTTACCAAGGCAACACCAATCAGCAAATACGCTTGTCTTGCCTACAGTGGGTGTGCTGATTCGAATAACTGTGATTGGGATGATCAACTAAAAAAGCGTTATTGTAAACATCACAGTGGCTAGATTATAACTTTGTTGGTATACAATTCTTATCGCCAAAAATTGGCAATTGTGAAGTATATACCTGGGATTGCTCTTCTGATTACACACTCGTAGATCAATTTATACTTTGCGGGATTTATACAATACGTTTTTTGATTATATTCACGATAGTCAAATCTTTTTTGTTTTCTGCTTTTTTACTGTTCTTGTTAGAATTCAATTGCGCAATAAGTAATACTATCTTCTTATTTCTTGCATAACAATTTTAGGATTCGTACTTCAAGCAAGGAATAAATATTCTGTGTTAATACTAACTACTTATTTTTACTGGTCACCGTCCTCACAGTCAATGAGAACGAATTAAACATAAAATTGACATATTCTGCGAGCCAGCAGGAGATATGCTTCTTAGACTTAAAATTGTTTAAAAACATAGATGGTATTATCAACACCACAATCTATAGAAAGGAAACAGCAACGAATACTCTCCTACATTACTCGAGTGCTCACTCACCAAGCACCCTTAAAGCGATCCCATATGGGGAATTTTTAAGGCTCCGCCGAAACTGTACAAGTAAAGATATCTACATAACAGAGAGTGAGGCACTATCGCAGAGGCTAATATCACGAGGGTACAGCAAAAAGTCTGTAAAGAGAGCCAAGTATAAGGCACTAAAAGTTTGCAGAGATGAACTATTGGTTCCCAAGGAAAGAACAAAAGCTGAATCCTGCCCAAGGCTAATAACTACGTATAACCCACAGATGAGACATGTGACAAAAATCATAAATGACCATTGGCAAATACTACAGAATGATGAGACCCTCAAACCTCTCATTGGAGAAAGAGTATCACTTGGATATAAGAGACCAAAGAATTTAAGGGATAAATTGGTATCTAGCCATTTTGTGAGATCTACAAAAAAACAACATAAGGACCCAGGCATGTACCCTTGTGGAACATGCTCTGCATGTCAATATGTGTGGAAAGTCAAAACTTTGACTGATAAAACTGGTAGGATTCATAAAATACCCTACCATTTTTCATGCACTACAATTGGAGTAGTCTATGCACTACATTGTTCATGCCAGATGTTCTATGTTGGCATGACCACTAGGGAGGTAAAAACAAGAATTTTGGAACACTGCTATAACATCAAAACAGCAAAACGAGATCTGAGCAAGGGCAAAAAAATAACCTCAGTTGCCAAACATTTCTTACTACACCATGAGAGCTCTCCTAAAGATCTGAAATTCACAGTAATTCAAAAAGCATCACTTGGCATTAGAGGTGGTAACATAGAAAAAGTGCTGTTAAAAATGGAATGCAGGTGGATTTACTTATTGAACACTGTCAAACCAAGTGGGATGAATGACTACAATAATTATTTTGTCTATCTGTAAAATCTTTTGCAATAAGTTACTGTCAGACGTTACAGCTAATATCACCAGTCCAGTCCCAAGTGAATTATATCCAGTCCAATGTGGATCATGTCCAACATGGGATTAAGAGATTATTAGTTATGAAACACACAGATCTAAAGGTCGTAATGTAGCAAAAAATTCAACTTTCACCTTACTATACCTACCATTCACTTCACACACGTACCTCAAATCACTGGAATATAATAATAATAAAGTTTGATATCCCCTAAAACATTCATTCACTTATACACTACCTTTATAATGTCATTAGTACACGTTCATCACAATCTTATTCAAGCCACCTCCAATCACTGAAACATAATAATATGATTTGATATCCCTTAACACATTTACTTTTATAATGTCACTTTTTATAATTTACACACATTCACCACAATCTTATTTAAGTGTTGTTATGTATTAGTTTCAAGAATTAATTGCACGCAAGGATTTGAGCACATAGATATATATTTTCTCTAAGTGGGCACACTCACTTACACTGGAATAGCTTTAGTAACGGTAGCACAATGAACCTCAGTATATATCTATTCAGATCTATACATTCCCTCACATATTATAATTGAGCTGTTTGCAGCTTGGTCCTAGGTGTCAGTAAAATATCTTTACATTCTTAATATTCCTGAAGATATGGATTCTGTACAATCTTAAATATTATTAGTACATAACATGCTTGTTCCATCATGCATAAAGAATCTGGCCACAGGATCATCTGGGATAACAGTGGAATTAATATAATTATTTCAACTTAGCATCCTAGGAACATCAGAATAACTACTTCAACCTCGCATTAAATATAAGTGAATAGTAATAGCTTATAAGTAAGCGTATAGTTTTACAGCACACACCGATATTAACTGTGAGGACGGTGACCAGTAAAAATAAGTAGTTAGTATTAACACAGAATATTTATTCCTTGCTTGAAGTACGAATCCTAAAATTGTTATGCAAGAAATAAGAAGATAGTATTACTTATTGCGCAATTGAATTCTAACAAGAACAGTAAAAAAGCAGAAAACAAAAAAGATTTGACTATCGTGAATATAATCAAAAAACGTATTGTATAAATCCCGCAAAGTATAAATTGATCTACGAGTGTGTAATCAGAAGAGCAATCCCAGGTATATACTTCACAATTGCCAATTTTTGGCGATAAGAATTGTATACCAACAAAGTTATAATCTAGCCACTGTGATGTTTACAATAACGCTTTTTTAGTTGATCATCCAATCACAGTTATTCGAATCAGCACACCCACTGTAGGCAAGACAAGCGTATTTGCTGATTGGTGTTGCCTTGGTAACCCATCAAGCACACATCCCCTTTTTTTCGCATGTCTCCTACGTAAAATACCTACCAAGATTGACAGGAGAATCAACCAAGCGTAAGGAGACAACTCCCCATCCGGTATCCAATCCGGTCTAAGTGGTGGGCATTAAGATTGAATATAGGACGCCGAGTAGCAGCGGCCCGCACCCCCTCTGAGGAAGCGTTCGTGAAACGCGCGTCAGGGGTCCGATAGGGGCAGCTTTGTCTCTCCTATCGTCCGTTTTTAACTTTGCTTACTCTTGTGATATATTAAGTACCAAATAGTTAATACTATATCCTCATATCGTTTATTGCATATGTAAAAGTAAAACAGCCCTCGGATTGTAAGGGCTTAGTTAACTTTAAATCTTTTGGATTGAGGATATCTAATAGTGACTTATTAACTTTAAGGCTATTATGCTAATCACAGAGTTCAAGTGGTTTTAATTCACAGCTTTTGCTACTTGTATGAGTGTGAGTTCCTTAGCCTAATAAACTATAATGTATGAA
The DNA here is from genome assembly GCF_027579735.1 of Bombina bombina. Lineage (NCBI taxonomy): Eukaryota > Metazoa > Chordata > Amphibia > Anura > Bombinatoridae > Bombina > Bombina bombina. The sequence goes on along the minus strand of NC_069501.1, from coordinate 678,927,061 downwards.
TGAATGGGAACCAATTTTTCTACACTATTTTCTTTGGAAAACCTTATGATATTAGTAGATGTGATAGTGTTATTAGACACTAGTGGATTTACTCTCTCTTTATAACTTTGTTGTACTCTCAGTTACAACTAGTTTGTCTAGTTGTTGTTAGGTTTCCTAGTGAGTAATCCACTCCAGGTTTTGCTTCTTTGCAGAATCAATAATCTCAATATCTGAATATTATATGTAAAACGTCAATTCAGGTAAAATCTGGCAAAATTTTCACAAATCTACTCCCCCCAACCCTTTATCTCTAAATAAGTTTGCACTTTGGGAGAATATACTCAGACACCTGTACTGAGTTTAGCCCTTTTCTTAGGGGAAAAAATATTACTTTGATAATGAATATCCAAAATGATATGGCGAACCGCCACCAAAAGAGACTACAAGAATTAAATTCTATTTTTAATGTCTCATCTAAGGACAACATAGTGATTAATGAGGAGGAACTAAACAATGTACTATGTAAATTACACCAAACATTACATAAACAGTCCAAAAGGTGGTGGAACTGGCACTTCTTTGAGAAGTATGCAGAGAAAAACATCATACCTAGAGGTCTGAGAATGAAGGTATTCCCTGCCTTTAATTTAAACAATGAAGTCTTAGTTAAAGAGTGGGAAACAGCTTTATCAGAATGCTCTCTGAAATTAATCCAAATATTAATCAAACATGATAAGTTGGAACTAACCAAATTGGATACAGAGATTGAAGAATACAATGCTCAGTTGTCTCAATTCAATGATAAAATTGATTACAAAACACAATATGACAGATATCAAAAAGAATTAGACAAACTAGAGCTAGAAATAATAGCTACTAAAAAACAGAAACTTCAAAGGGATATAGAGGATTTCTCAAACCATAGAGTCTATAGATGGCGTAATAACACCAACACCACATTTAGACGGAGAACCAGTAGATACTTAGTACAGCAATCTGAAAGCAGTGCTGAAAGTGAGACTGACAATTCTGATATAGACTCAGACCACATAAGTGGGGATGAACCCAATGACACAACACCGAGTACATCTAGTATCAGACCTAGAAGTTATAGCTCTGCACAATCTCGAACCTCCTCCACTTCCTCCTCTGTTTCTTTTTTGTCCACCACACCACAGAACACGACTCAACCAGTTACACAGTCCAATCCAACCAACACACAGAACAGAGGCAACAAAAGAAAGTTTTCAGGCCCTGTAAGGCAATCAACAAGGAGAAGGGAATTGAGTCCATTCAGCAAAATAAGGATGAACAAATGAGAGTGATTAATTTATCAGACCATATACTAAGTGAAACACATAAATCAGTACTTTCTAAAGGACTATCTTTCTGCCCTGTTAATTCTCTTAATAAATTTGAATTGATTAAGGATATACACTTATTTTCTAGAAAAATGTTACTCAAGAAAATGTATGCATATAATCCAAATATCCTTAATGCAGAAGATTTAGCCACAGCTGATATATTATGTGAATTGTCAGAAAGTAGTAATGATACTGATAATATTAACTTGACACCGACACATCAAGTCTGGAAGTCAAATGTGAAACCTAAGTCAACATACGTTCCATCCTTATCCGTATCACCTGAGATACAAGTGTTTTGCAAAATGGTTTGCCAAAAAATCGAACAGATACCTATATACAATGTGAATAACAATCTTAGCAGTTCTGAAATACGAGCTTTAAAGGAGATTGAATCATGGCAGGATATACTGATTAAGCCATCAGACAAGGGTGGGAATGTGGTCCTATGGCCACAACAAATGTACCTAGATGAAGCTACAAAACAACTGTCTAACAATTCCTGCTACAAATTATTGATATTCAATCCCCAGAATTCTTACCTCATACAATATAATCGAATGATTAAAGAAGCATGGGAGAATAACATACTCTCCAATTCAGAAAAAAAGTTTTTGACAAAAGACAATCCTAAAATTGCCACACTGTACTTTCTACCGAAAGTTCACAAAAACCCACTAGAACCACCTGGTAGACCTATCATGTCTGGAAATGATAATTTAACTGAGAATGCTAGCAAATTCATAGACTTAAGATTGAGGGAATATTTAACAACATTACCATCATACGTTCGTGACACTATGGAGGTCTTGCAAATGGTAAAAGATATTGAACTAACAGACAACATGTGGTTAGTCACAGCAGATGTAGAGTCCCTATACACCAACATCAGGCATAGGGATGGAATAGAAGCCATTAAATACTACCTAGCCTCAAACAGTCTAGAGAATGAAACACATAATGCTTTCATAATTCAGTTGTTACATTTTATTCTAACACACAATTTCTTTACATTCAATGATAGGTACTATCTTCAAACACAGGGTACCGCAATGGGTACTGCCTGTGCACCTACATACGCAAATTTATTCCTTGGTTTCTGGGAACGCTTCTGTGTATTTTCAGACGTATTGCAAATGTATACTGAACATATACCCCTGTGGGTAAGATTCATTGATGATGTCCTGTTCATCTGGGAGGGTACATTTGATGATTTGCAACTCTTTATGTCTAAACTCAATGAGAACGAATTAAACATAAAATTGACATATTCTGCGAGCCAGCAGGAGATATGCTTCTTAGACTTAAAATTGTTTAAAAACATAGATGGTATTATCAACACCACAATCTATAGAAAGGAAACAGCAACGAATACTCTCCTACATTACTCGAGTGCTCACTCACCAAGCACCCTTAAAGCGATCCCATATGGGGAATTTTTAAGGCTCCGCCGAAACTGTACAAGTAAAGATATCTACATAACAGAGAGTGAGGCACTATCGCAGAGGCTAATATCACGAGGGTACAGCAAAAAGTCTGTAAAGAGAGCCAAGTATAAGGCACTAAAAGTTTGCAGAGATGAACTATTGGTTCCCAAGGAAAGAACAAAAGCTGAATCCTGCCCAAGGCTAATAACTACGTATAACCCACAGATGAGACATGTGACAAAAATCATAAATGACCATTGGCAAATACTACAGAATGATGAGACCCTCAAACCTCTCATTGGAGAAAGAGTATCACTTGGATATAAGAGACCAAAGAATTTAAGGGATAAATTGGTATCTAGCCATTTTGTGAGATCTACAAAAAAACAACATAAGGACCCAGGCATGTACCCTTGTGGAACATGCTCTGCATGTCAATATGTGTGGAAAGTCAAAACTTTGACTGATAAAACTGGTAGGATTCATAAAATACCCTACCATTTTTCATGCACTACAATTGGAGTAGTCTATGCACTACATTGTTCATGCCAGATGTTCTATGTTGGCATGACCACTAGGGAGGTAAAAACAAGAATTTTGGAACACTGCTATAACATCAAAACAGCAAAACGAGATCTGAGCAAGGGCAAAAAAATAACCTCAGTTGCCAAACATTTCTTACTACACCATGAGAGCTCTCCTAAAGATCTGAAATTCACAGTAATTCAAAAAGCATCACTTGGCATTAGAGGTGGTAACATAGAAAAAGTGCTGTTAAAAATGGAATGCAGGTGGATTTACTTATTGAACACTGTCAAACCAAGTGGGATGAATGACTACAATAATTATTTTGTCTATCTGTAAAATCTTTTGCAATAAGTTACTGTCAGACGTTACAGCTAATATAACCAGTCCAGTCCCAAGTGAATTATATCCAGTCCAATGTGGATCATGTCCAACATGGGATTAAGAGATTATTAGTTATGAAACACACAGATCTAAAGGTCGTAATGTAGCAAAAAATTCAACTTTCACCTTACTATACCTACCATTCACTTCACACACGTACCTCAAATCACTGGAATATAATAATAATAAAGTTTGATATCCCCTAAAACATTCATTCACTTATACACTACCTTTATAATGTCATTAGTACACGTTCATCACAATCTTATTCAAGCCACCTCCAATCACTGAAACATAATAATATGATTTGATATCCCTTAACACATTTACTTTTATAATGTCACTTTTTATAATTTACACACATTCACCACAATCTTATTTAAGTGTTGTTATGTATTAGTTTCAAGAATTAATTGCACGCAAGGATTTGAGCACATAGATATATATTTTCTCTAAGTGGGCACACTCACTTACACTGGAATAGCTTTAGTAACGGTAGCACAATGAACCTCAGTATATATCTATTCAGATCTATACATTCCCTCACATATTATAATTGAGCTGTTTGCAGCTTGGTCCTAGGTGTCAGTAAAATATCTTTACATTCTTAATATTCCTGAAGATATGGATTCTGTACAATCTTAAATATTATTAGTACATAACATGCTTGTTCCATCATGCATAAAGAATCTGGCCACAGGATCATCTGGGATAACAGTGGAATTAATATAATTATTTCAACTTAGCATCCTAGGAACATCAGAATAACTACTTCAACCTCGCATTAAATATAAGTGAATAGTAATAGCTTATAAGTAAGCGTATAGTTTTACAGCACACACCGATATTAACTGTGAGGACGGTGACCAGTAAAAATAAGTAGTTAGTATTAACACAGAATATTTATTCCTTGCTTGAAGTACGAATCCTAAAATTGTTATGCAAGAAATAAGAAGATAGTATTACTTATTGCGCAATTGAATTCTAACAAGAACAGTAAAAAAGCAGAAAACAAAAAAGATTTGACTATCGTGAATATAATCAAAAAACGTATTGTATAAATCCCGCAAAGTATAAATTGATCTACGAGTGTGTAATCAGAAGAGCAATCCCAGGTATATACTTCACAATTGCCAATTTTTGGCGATAAGAATTGTATACCAACAAAGTTATAATCTAGCCACTGTGATGTTTACAATAACGCTTTTTTAGTTGATCATCCAATCACAGTTATTCGAATCAGCACACCCACTGTAGGCAAGACAAGCGTATTTGCTGATTGGTGTTGCCTTGGTAACCCATCAAGCACACATCCCCTTTTTTTCGCATGTCTCCTACGTAAAATACCTACCAAGATTGACAGGAGAATCAACCAAGCGTAAGGAGACAACTCCCCATCCGGTATCCAATCCGGTCTAAGTGGTGGGCATTAAGATTGAATATAGGACGCCGAGTAGCAGCGGCCCGCACCCCCTCTGAGGAAGCGTTCGTGAAACGCGCGTCAGGGGTCCGATAGGGGCAGCTTTGTCTCTCCTATCGTCCGTTTTTAACTTTGCTTACTCTTGTGATATATTAAGTACCAAATAGTTAATACTATATCCTCATATCGTTTATTGCATATGTAAAAGTAAAACAGCCCTCGGATTGTAAGGGCTTAGTTAACTTTAAATCTTTTGGATTGAGGATATCTAATAGTGACTTATTAACTTTAAGGCTATTATGCTAATCACAGAGTTCAAGTGGTTTTAATTCACAGCTTTTGCTACTTGTATGAGTGTGAGTTCCTTAGCCTAATAAACTATAATGTATGAATGAATGGGAACCAATTTTTCAACACTATTTTCTTTGGAAAACCTTATGATATTAGTAGATGTGATAGTGTTATTAGACACTAGTGGATTTACTCTCTCTTTATAACTTTGTTGTACTCTCAGTTACAACTAGTTTGTCTAGTTGTTGTTGTATTTATAAGTAGGCCTATATGACTGTATGGTATAGAATAGAAACCTATACTGGTGGAATAGTTGAAATTAAAGGGGCATGATAACCACATGCCTGAAGCACTTGAAAGTGATGCAGCATAGCTGTAAAAAGATGACTAGAAAATGTCACCTGAACATCTTTACATAAAAAAGGAAGATATTTTACCTCAAAATGTCCTCAGTAGCCATATCCCATTGTAAAATGATTTTCAGTAGCCAATAAGGATGCTAATCCCAGGACTTTCAAGGGAGCGTGCAACTGGTATGTGAAGGCACAGTCATGCTATTTCCCTCCTCAGTTTAAGGACGTTTATTAAGAAATGTTGTGAGATTGAAGTGAAATCTCATGAAATCACAGTAAAGCAAAGTATGACAGCAGCATAAATATAACAGGTTGATTTTTATTTTCTACAGAGAACTTATTATTTTGAGCTAAATAAATTGTGAGGTAAAATATCTGCCTTTTTACTGAGATGTTCAGGTGATCTTTTATTGCCAGTTTTTTACAGTTATACTGCATTAGTTTCAAGTGTTTTAGCATATGAGTATTATGTAAGAGAAGACACATCCAACAAGTGCTACATTAATAGACTTTATTAAAAAACAAAATTAGTTTTATATCTGTTTATGTGAAGCAATGTATCTCTCTTTAACAATAATGAAATTTAGGATGTTCCTCTAAAGATAATTTTGTAATAAAAATAATGTTGTCATTGTGAGCCGTTTCAGGAATAGATGACTATTACATTGTTGTATTAGCACATATATTAATTTTGGTGCATTGAACTGGTCTTTTGTCATTAAGTATATCTTGTTTAATATCTGTTTACATTTTACTCTTGAATAGATGCATACGTTGTCGGCATTTATCATTACACAAGCAGTTCTTATGAACTGCTTGTGCAATGCCGCCCCTTGCAGATTCGTGGACAATCGGCCGCTAGCAGTGGCCGTCAATCAGCTCCATCGTAGCGGGTTGGGTGGATTAAAGAGCACAGCCACAGAGGCAGTGGACAAGTTATGGAGGAGCGGTCTTTAGACCGCTGCTTCATAACTACTGTTTCTTGCTAGCCTGAAGTCTCGCGTGGAAACAGGGGCATCAAGCTACATTTGGAGCTTGATAATTCGGTCCCCATATCTTTTATTGTAGTAGGGAAATATGATAAAATTTTTAAGAAACAGAAAATGGAATTGGGCTCTTGATTGTTTTTAATATCATATCTTACTCCCAGCATATGTATTATTTATTTAAATCAGCATGTTTGAAAACATTATAGAAGGTACCAATAAGAAATACATTTTTTATCTATGGGCTTTTTAAAAAAATGTTATTTCCCTTTAAAACAACAGTCAGTGCAGCAAATCACAGTTACTGATTGGACTAGACAAATTACTTGCATTGGAGAAAGGGTACCTACTACTGTCCAGTCCATGACTGCAGGAGACCATGTAATAGACAATCCAGAATAATCCAGAATAATCTATAATATATTCTACTAGACCTTTAGCTTTGCTCTAGTTATGCTAACGGTCAAATAAAAAGAACATATTATTTGTTTATAGAAAACTTGTAGTTAATCAAGGAATGTATCTTTATTACTCATGCATAAATAGAGGTGTCCACAAATCTTGGTATGTCTGGAGGGGTTGGAATTGCTGGCATTGAGGAATTAAGGACCATTAAATATAGTAGAATTGCATATTCAGCATATGCATAATACAATGTCAATGCAATAGCACAGAGTATGAAGTTGAAATAACCAGTAGATTATGTTTTGAGAAATGTCAAAATGTATTGTAATTTGCAGGATTCTAAAGAGAAACTATGTTTATAGACTACTATTTTTTTTAATGTTCTTTTAAAGTAGGGCATACATGTAGTGTTTGGGATCATTTGCAAGCTTGTGACTATTTGAAAGCATAAATCTATGTTTCAGTGGTTGGAATTGCAAAATAAAGACAGGTAATATTTTAGAGAATTACACTGAGAGCCAAAAAGCTGCAGATCTGTCAAAAATGTCCCTCACTGCCTTATTATTCTCATGGAAATGAGCAAGGTGAAGTAAATTAAACTTATGCATTAATTAAGTTCCAGAAGAGGGAAAAACCAGTTAAGATTAATAAGTGCAGCTTTTATAATTAGACCTAATTAAGGATTCAGCATGAGGGATGCACAACTCATCCATTGCTGTGCGGACAAGCATTCCCTGTACACTGCTGCAGGAGCACTGAAAACAATGCAGGTTTAATGTGGCATTGATTCTTGATGAGGTGGTTAAAATGAACCTGCCAATGTAGTTATGAAATATCTAGGAATATGAATTATGTCACAAAATAACCAATCTGATAACAGGATTACAGGGCTAAAATGTCCCAAATCGTTTATGCTTTTGTTGACTAACTGAAACCAAAAAGTCTATTTTTATCTCTACTGGAACAATTGATGTTTGTCCTTGTCATTCCTGGGCTTACTTCTTAGCTAATTGCTCTTTGACATGTCTTTCCTGTTTCATGAGTGATAAATGAAAGGCTGGGGGAATTAAAGATGTCTGTCATTCCCTAAAAAAACATATTGTTAAAGGACAATCTGATAATTAGAGAATAGCTTGAACTGATTTAAAAAAATATATATATATTTGATATAAATAGAGCCATAACTTTAAAATTCATAACATTGGTGCTAAATATTTATTACACAGTAGAACTGTTTTCAATGAGCTTCTTTGTAAAAAGTACAGTTAAGTCAAAATTAAACTTTAATGATTCAGATTTGTATTACCTTTTCAATTTACTTTTATTATCTAATATGCTTTGTGTTCTTGGTATCCTTTGTCAAAAAACAGACCTAGGTAGACTTAGAAGCAGCAATGTGCTACTGGGAGCTAGCTGCTGATTGGTAACTGTGCTCATGTGCCTCTTGTCATTGCCTCACCAAATGTGCTCAGTTAGATCCCAATATTGCATTGATGCTCTTTCAACAAAGGATACCTACAGAATGATGCAATATTTATAATACATGTACATTTGAATGCTGTTTAAAATTGTATGCTCTGTCTGAATTATGAAGAACATTTTTGTAGGATTTATGTCCCTTTAAGCAGAAAGTATCAATAGAAAAAATAAAGGACTAGATTTCAAGTGGAGAAGTATTTAGCCTTCCTGCTCAAAAGTTTTGCATGTAAGTGAAACCCAACATGCGTGAACTTCAGGACTTAAGATACCATGATCGATTTACTTCTTCTACCCATAGGGGTCGATTTATGAAACAGCGGATGCTGCTTCCGACCCACTCCGCTTCAGTTCCGCCAGAAGCTAGTCTGAGGTGGCGGATAGCAATCAGCCCGATCAAATACGATTGGGCTGATTGACCCCCCTGCTAGCGGCCGATTGGCTGCAAATCTGCAGGGAGCGGTACAAGAACTGCTGGTGCAATGATAAATGCTGACAGCGTATTCAGTCGGCATTTATCGATGTGCGGCGGACATGATACAATACATCTTATCATGTCCATCTGCACAATAATAAATTGGCCCCTTAGACTTTAATGGAGAAGAACAAAAAATCACTTATTGCTCATGCGCTAATCTGACCACATTGAACCAAGTACTCTAAAACCAACATGAATTATGAATATTTTATATTCCAATATTTTTCACATAAAATAAAATATTCTATTTATTTTCAAATATATATATTTATATATATATATATATATATATATATATATATATATATATATGAATTGCTATTTAAAAAAACATAGAACAGTTTCTACTATGTAAAGAACATTATAATGTAAAATATTTACAGTAAATACAAAGTGGATAAATAATATTAAATATCGTTTACAGGTATTCAACAGGAAAGGGCTCTCATGTGTGTGTATTTAGAATAGAATACTTTATTCGCTAAGTACATGTATATAAAAAAAAGTATACAAGAAATATTTCATGGTGCACAGGTATCAGATGACAATGAACAAACAAATACAATCAGCAGTGTAAAAATCTAACCATCAAATATATTCACAAAATTTAAAAAAGAGAAGTATTACTGTTTGCTATTTTAATGCCTGTGGAAAAAAACTATTAAAAAAATGGTTTGTCTGGGTTATTAAAACTCTCAAACTTGGCCTATGATAAAAGATAGACGATTAAAAAAATAATGGCCAGGGTGAGATGAATCAGATAAAATGTTTCTGACTCTCTTATTCATCCTTGAAAAGTAAATGTCCTTATTAGAAATAGTTGACACCCAATTATTTTTTGCAGCTTTCACGAATCGGTGTAGTTTCTCCTTTAATGATAATGCAGCAGAGCTTTACCAGGTAAAATAGAGAATGATAAAACGGATTCAATGATGGCTGCTCAAAAACAAGTTAAAGGGACATTGAACCCAAATGTTTTATTTCATGATTCAGATAGAGCATGCAATTTAAGCAACTTTCTATTTTACTCCTATTATAAATTTTTCTTTATTCTCTTGGTATCTTTATTTGAAAAGCAAGCATGTAAGTTTTTGGTGAACAACCTGGGTTGTTCTTGCTGATTGGTGGATAAATTCACCCACCAATAAACAAGTGCTGTCCAGAGTACTGAACCAAAAATTGTCTGGCTCCTTAGCTTAAATGCCTTCTTTTTCAAATAAAGATAGCAAGAGAAGGAAGAAAAATGGAAGAAAATGGATAATAGGAGTAAATTAGAAAGTTTCTTAAAATTGCATGCTCTATCTGAATCACAAATGAAATCATTTGGGTTCAGTGTCCCTTTAACAGTTTTTGAGACAGTACAATTTTTTTTAAGTTGCCATAAAGGGACACTGAACCCAATTTTTTTGTGTGTGTGATTTAGATAGAGCATGCAATTTTAAGCAACTTTCTAATTTACTCCTTTTATCAAATTTTCTTCAGTCTCTTGGTATCTTTATTTTAAAAGCAAGAATGTAAGTTTAGATGCCGGCCCATTTTTGGAGAACAACGTGGGTTTTTCTTGCTGATTGGTGGATAAATTCACCCACCAATAAAAAAGTGCTGTCTAGTGTACTGAACCAAAAACTGGCTGGCTCCTTAGCTTAGATGTCTTCTTTTTCAAATAAAGACAGCAAGAGAACAAAGAAATATTGATAAAAGGAGTATATTAGAAAGATGCTTAAAATTGCATACTCTATCTGAATCAAAAAAGAAAAAATTTGGGTTCAGTTTCCCTTTAAGAAGTACAAACGTTGTTGAGCCTTTTTAATTATAGTAAAAATATTAACGTCCCTTTTCACATCATGTTTATTTGCTGTGCCAAGGAATTTGTATGATGTAACTATGCAATCTTTAATTTTCAGAGAAGAAGGTGATGGAGACTTTTTATTCTAAAATCAATTACCATCTCTTTAGTTTTATGAACATTAAATTCTAAATTGTTTGCTTCGCTTCATGTTACCAGCCTGTCTACCTCCATGTTATAGCTCAATTCATCTTCATCTGAGATAAGCCCAATCAGCGTAGTGTCATCTGCAAATTTCAATAACTTCACAGATTAATTTGCAGAAGTACAATTGTTGGTATGTAAGGAATAGCGGAAGGGAGAAATAACACAACCCTGAGGGACAGGGAGTATGGAGGAAGACAGGGTTGGAAATCAGCCCATTCACTTTAAATTGTTTCCTATTAGTTAAAAATCTATAAAACCATTGGCATATGGAAAAGGGCACATTAATTTATTTTAACAAAAAGTAAATCAGGAAAAATAGAATTAAAAGCCGAACTCAAATCCACAAATAAAACTCGGACATAGGTGAGAGGATTGTCCAAGTGATGTAAAATATAATCTAAAAATAGATTAATCCCATCATCCACATATCTATTAGATATGTATGCAAACTGTAGTGGATCTTGAATGGTGTCAGATTATATATATATATATTGCCGTTTCCATTCAAACACCTTGTCATATACCATATACCTTTTGAACCCTTATAACTTTTGTTTATTAAAAATGTATATGAATAATTTTTATCAGTTAGTGTTTATATGAGTATAACTGTATTGTTAAATGTATTTATGTTGTGTTTAGTGCACATTTTTTGTGTTTACATGAGGTCTTCGGTTATGCCAATCTGACAAGTGTAAAATTAGTTTTTGTCTCGAGTGGTCACTTTACTTTCACTTGTAGTGCTGCGCTAAAGTTAGCGCTGTTGAGATATTGATGTCGCAACTCATGCTACACTTAGTGCGTCACTTGTAATCTTAAAATGTACTTCCATTCTCATTTGTAAGCCTTACAACAATAATGCACTTATTTTGCAGTGCTAACATACAAGGTACAGTTAATATATGCATTATATATTTTGTCTACTTCTCCTGTGATTTGATTCTGAAACATGTTGACCTTCAAACTACTGTTAAAAGTGGAAATAGAGACACTTTAGACTTAAAGGGACACTGAACCCAATTTTTTTCTTTCGTGATTCAGATAGAGCATGAAATGTTAAGCAACTTTCTAATTTACTCCTATTATCAAATTTTCTTCATTCTCTTGGTATCTTTTTTGAAATGCAAGAATGTAAGTTTAGATGTCGGCCCATTTTTGGTGAACAACCTGGGTTGTTCTTGCTGATTGGTGGATAAATTCATCCACCAATAAAAATGTGCTGTCCAGAGGTCTGGACAAAGCTTAGATGCCTTCTTTTTCAAATAAAGATAGCAAGAGAATGAAGAAAAATTGATAATTGGAGTCAAGTAGAAAGTTGTTTAAAATTGCATGCACTATCTGAATCACGAAAGAAAAAAATTGGGTTTAGGGTCCCTTTAACATCGTTAATTGTTTCATTCACTGGTTGCAAATTCTAGTAACTCATTTAGAACTATCTTTTAATTAGCCTCAGCAGAGTAAAAATCTGGGGACAATCATTGCTTTATGGAGACTTTGTACTTATTTCTTCAGTAATATAATTATAAAAATAAATTTGCATATTATTATCAGTATAACCTTTGCTTTTACTCATCATCCTGTCTATCATTCATTTAGTCCTAGATTACAAGTGGAGCGCAAGTGATAGCATTGGGGCGTTATCTTGCACTTGGTCTTGTACAAAGTACAATGCACAACCTGGTATCCCTAGTCAAAAAGGATCATCCTGGAGTAATTCTGAAGTAATTAATGGTTCCAGACTAGTCATCAGAAGCTATCCTGATGTATGCCTACAGGCCACAATATTTAAATTAAATGACTCTATTGTAATTCACTAGCTGTTCATAATTGTGAAATAATCAGTAAGGTAATCTGCTAATCAAAGTTTTTACACCATTTTTTTTACCTTAGCTGATGACTTTACAAGTCTGATGATGTCTGATGATGTGCAAATGACTTCTAAAGTAGTTTGATGATCATCAGCATTGTCTCTAAAGTAATCCTAATTTTTTTTTGGGGATTACAACTATCAGTTGAGTGCAAAAAAGAAGCTGTATTGATTGCATTTGAGCAATGTTAACACACAACTAGCGGGTGTATCATTTTCTTATCCAGGGAACCTGTCCACCGGTGCTTGAGGTGGTAGAGACAGTACTGACATAAGCATTAATAACATGACATTCATTTATAGATATATACATTTTTTTAATTAGTTTATTTACCTAATTTTTAATAAGTAGTATTTACTCTCTCGCCACCCCCCCACCCCATGAAAAAAAAGAGGTCTCTCTTGTAAATAGTTTTAGACAACCGGGTTTAACTAATTCAAATAAAAAGAAGACAACATGGCTGTTAAAGGGACAGTTCACCCAAAATATTTCTCCCATTTAAATTATTCCCAATGATCCTTTTAACCTGCTAGGGTGTATTAAATTGGTTACAAGTGGCTCCTTTATTCCTATTTCAGCATTTGAAATAGCTGATTTAGCCTTTGGTATAGCCACCTACACTGAACAAATTAATACTGGAGTATAGGCTATTGAATAGCCTAAGTATACACAGCCAGCAGAAGAGATTACACTCTCAGTGGGATGCAGGATAGTGAAGTAATAAAATGATAATTTTCCATTGTTCTCTCTATGTATTGAGCTTTGGTGTTCCAGCCAAATAAAAGATAAGGAAGCAAATCTGTTTACACAAACTTAGAACATAATGAGATCTGATCTCACCTTTAAGTTCAACCCATTGTAATAGGCTGTGGTTTCAAAGCACAATATCAGCTACTTCATATTCACAAATAAGAAAATGCAATTTCTCAAATATTTTATACTCTGCAGTTGGTATAACAAGTCATTTAAAATACATTAATGGAAAAACAATTTTACAGTGTACTGTCCCTTTAAGTAGTTAGAAAATAAAAACAAACATTTAGCAATAAGTTTATAGGAAGAAACTGGAAAGTATGCATTTTCCACAAATTTAATATGAAATACATCTGTGCAGAAAATTAAATTGGTAAATAATTTAAAATATTATTTTTATTACAACAAGTATTAAAAGGATTTCTTTCAAGAATAAACTCAGGTTTCTCTTATAGAAGAATATATTAAAATCACTTAAAATTGAATGTATTAATAATTCAAAGGGAGGGAAGGGTCAGAGGGAGAATTAAGAATTATTCCTTAATTATTACACCCTTTAAATTCTTCCAAAAAGTGTCATGTTAATGATTTTATAAGTCATTGTGCTGATATGCATAAACAGGGTCAGTTTCTCTTAACAAGATAAGGATTACTTCCAAATAGCTAGCAATTCTTGATCAAGAGCTATGTTAAAAACTGATAAAAGATTCATTAGTTTAAGGACAGATATAGTTTTGTTTATCTAGAAAACAAACAAAAAAAATCAGTTTATAATGAAGCACATTCTGTGCTTTAGAAAGAACTAAGATCTAATGAAGGTATCTGAATTTGAATTGACTACTTCAGTAAACTACGTTCAGCAACTCCTTTCCGGCGGTGCAGAAAATTATCCAACTAGGAAGGAAGCGTGTTCAGTCTCTTCATTCATTTATTATCATTGCAAAACCGTAGAATAAAGACTTGGCTCTCTTTCTTAGATAAACTAAATAGCTTACAAGAAAAATGTAATGATTATCAGTGAATGTATTTATAAACGTTAGGTTGTATTTAATACTCAAAGTCAAGTGACTTTATGAGAGATACAGCAACAAATAAATCAGATTTCACTTTCACAGCTTCAAAATCATATTCTGATCATACAGAAATGAAAGCCAAGAATAAACCCTACAATTATTTCAGTTTATCTGGCAATTAAGTGTTTATATAACAAGCTTAACTTTAAACTGGAGCTAAGTTTATTGATTAAAGACTTATTTCTTAAGTCTCTATTAAATAGCTGAAAATTATTCAGTCTATTAGAAGAAAAAAGTCTGTATACAAGCTTTTTTTTTTGAGGAATATTGATAACTGATAATGTTTATAGAATCATTGGTTATACACTGTGTACAGAATTATTAGGCAAATGAGTATTTTGACCACATCATCCTCTTTATGCATGTCGTCTTACTCCAAGCTGTATAGGCTCGAAAGCCTACTACCAATTAAGCATATTAGGTGATGTGCATCTCTGTAATGAGAAGGGGTGTGGTCTAATGACATCAACACCCTATATCATGTGTGCATAATTATTAGGCAACTTCCTTTCCTTTGGCAAAATGGGTCAAAAGAAGGACTTGACAGGCTCAGAAAAGTCAAAAATAGTGAGATATCTTGCAGAGGGATGCAGCACTCTTAAAATTGCAAAGCTTCTGAAGCGTGATCATCAAACAATCAAGTGTTTCATTCAAAATAGTCAACAGGGTCGCAAGAAGCGTGTGGAAAAACCAAGGCGCAAAATAACTGCCCATGAACTGCGAAAAGTCAAGCGTGCAGCTGCCAAGATGCCACTTGCCACCATTTTTGCCATATTTCAGAGCTGCAACATCACTGGAGTGCCCAAAAGCACAAGGTGTGCAATACTCAGAGACATGGCCAAGGTAAGAAAGGCTGAAAGACGACCACCACTGAACAAGACACACAAGCTGAAACGTCAAGACTGGGCCAAGAAATATCTCAAGACTGATTTTTCTAAGGTTTTATGGACTGATGAAATGAGAGTGAGTCTTGAGGGGCCAGATGGATGGGCCCGTGGCTGGATTGGTAAAGGGCAGAGAGCTCCAGTCCGACTCAGACGCCAGCAAGGTGGAGGTGGAGTACTGGTTTGGGCTGGTATCATCAAAGATGAGCTTGTGGGTCCTTGTTCACCTGATCTGAACCCCATTGAGAACCTGTGGTCCATCATCAAATGTGAGATTTACAAGGAGGGAAAACAGTACACCTCTCTGAACAGTGTCTGGGAGGCTGTGGTTGCTGCTGCACGCAATGTTGATGGTGAACAGATCAAAACACTGACAGAATCCATGGATGGCAGGCTTTTGAGTGTCCTTGCAAAGAAAGGTGGCTATATTGTCACTGATTTGTTTTTGTTTTGTTTTTGAATGTCAGAAATGTATATTTGTGAATGTTGAGATGTTATATTGGTTTCACTGGTAAAAATAAATAATTGAAATGGGTATATATTTGTTTTTTGTTAAGTTGCCTAATAATTATGCACAGTAATAGTCACCTGCACACACAGATATCCCCCTAAAATAGCTATAACTAAAAACAAACTAAAAACTACTTCCAAAACTATTCAGCTTTGATATTAATGAGTTTTTTGGGTTCATTGAGAACATGGTTGTTGTTCAATAATAAAATTAATCCTCAAAAATACAACTTGCCTAATAATTCTGCACTCCCTGTACAACTCTAATGCTCATGTGTTATTTCAAGCAGAGGCATTTCTATAGCGTGCTGAGAAACTGTTCACCTCCATTTATTTCTGTAGCTCTATCATTGACCACATCTGAAACTAAACAGAAACTGTGACTTCTCTGTTGCACTTGCTGCTTTAGCTGTTAGTTGTAAAATCATTCATGAGCTCCCTAATCACAAATGATCAGACCTCTCATGCAAAGCAAGTTTAAATCTTCTGCACTTTGCAATGCATTATAGGTGTTTAATCCTTCTTGAAGACAGCACAGTTGATTCAAACCTGCTTTGCATGAAGGATCGGGGCATCTGTGGTCAGAGCATCCATACAGAGGGCCTGATTACAAGTGGTGTGGTATTTAGCTCTTTTGCTCGAGTGTAAACTTCACTAGAAGTAAGCTTTTTGCACGCATCGGGTATGGCACATATTACATGTAAAAAGAAAAAAAACATTGTAAGTTAACCAAATAAGTTATATGATATCATGTGATATCATGACTGTGTTAACCTATTATTCTTCCCATAGAAGTCAATGGAGAGAGCAGATGAAAAATCCTAACACCTATCGCTCGCACGCTAATCCGACAGGAGTTATGAATATTTAAAGTTTATTTGCAGCTATATTGATATCGCTCAGTGCAAGATTGCACAGAAATCAGATTTATTTTTCTTTGCTATGCCTTCTATGTTTTTAACACTTCTTAACAATATCAAACTCCATACATGAATAACAAAAGTTCAAATTATCTAAGTTACAGAAGTTTATTAATAATACGCTACTTCTATTTCCTTGTACGGGAACTTGGTTTTTGTAGCATGTTAAATAGTAAAAAGAGTCCATCTCTGGCTACATCTGTATTTCACCTACCTTGTAGCAGCTGCTACATTCCGTATGCTAACTATGCTGTCTCACTTAGCTTATTGAGTCAGAGAAAGGGGTGGGAAGAGAGGAGAGAGCACAGAACCAGATTGCTATACTGAAGAAGAAGTCAAAAAGCTTTTTTATAACTGATGTGGGGCCAACTTTAAAGGCAGATCAATAAAAGCAGTGTTGTGCAAAAGAATGGATGTACATAGTACCCCATTACCCCAATTAATATCACTATTCAAACCAAGGGACATTGAAATACTTAATGCAGCCCTCAAACTAAGGAGTAGAATGCTTTAGAGTTACTTCAGTGGCTGCCAAAGATAGCTGCAGTACTTTGCTTTTCACTGTGTTTTAACCAAATTGAGAAGCTACTGGGTTAAAGAATACATATAATCCTTTGATTGTCACCATCACTAAAATAATTTATAGGGATTTGTGTTGTAATTTAGCTGTGATAATCAAAACTGTGATGAGTTTTTCAATTTCCTTGGGGGAAATGACCAGCTGACATAATCTGGTTTGATCATACTTGAGAAATGGACACCTGTCTAGTAGAAATCAGACACATATTGCAGAATCCATTAGCTCATTAACTATCATAGCCAGAAGTGCATACAATTAGCTATCAGGATCAAGGGCAAAGG
The DNA here is from genome assembly GCF_027579735.1 of Bombina bombina. Classification (NCBI taxonomy): domain Eukaryota; kingdom Metazoa; phylum Chordata; class Amphibia; order Anura; family Bombinatoridae; genus Bombina; species Bombina bombina. Next base: position 678,909,108 of record NC_069501.1, on the reverse strand, counting down.
TTACCATCTGCTTTCAAGTGATAAGCACCATCTGGGTCTCTTAGACTCTTGAGCTCAGACCACCATATATTCATTTATATAGTAATGGCATTTTTAAGGTCTGCTTTGCATTTAGATTATTGCATAGCTTTAAACTAATAATAGTGATATTACACATTGCATTTGCACACTTACATAGAAAGGTTCATTGCCAACATAATCAACTTAAATAAATTAAATAAACACTATTTATCTTTAAATTACTTATTTGTTTGGAAAATAAGTTACATTTAAAAAAATCTTAATGATGTGACAGCCACATGCAACCTTTTCAGCAAAATTGCTTCCCAAAATAAGCACTATATGCCATTTTACATGATGATGTATGATAGTATATATGTAAGTGATGGTTGTTATCCTCACTCTCAAAGAATATTATATATGCATTGATCTACAGTAGTCCTGTGTATTTACTATGCATAATTGGATTTACACTAGACATGTTATTTTGTCTTTGGACGAATACATATACATCCGAATTTCAGCTCATTTGTCCATTCATCTGCATAATGAGTAGACGAAAGGAAAGGGGACTGAAATAGCCGAGTAACAAAAAAATTCATGTTTTCTAGTTGCATTTGTTTAATTTTCGTTCTACACTTTTGGTGTAAAAAAAAAGGGCAGAGAACAGGAAATGGGGAAGAAGCTAAGATCAGTTGACATATCAGCTCATTTGTTTGCAATGATGTACAAGGGGTCTGACCATTCATGTTTACAACTTCCCCTGTCCAATCCTGACAGATCATTACTAAATGATTGATGTGAGGACCTGAAAGTAAGGCATTAAATGCCAAACAAGCTTGTCCTATCCACTTTTAACCTAACACTGGGAGGTTGTAGTCTAAATGAACATCAACCATCTTTAATCACTTTCACTTCAGTTTCTGAACAATGCAGTGGTGTGTGCCTCTGTCAGCTATGTGTGATGTATTTTTTTTTCCTTTAAACCTTAATGTGCAGAATCGGATTTTGTTTTCTTGCAGTGCAGTGTAACTGCACATACTGCATTATTTTTTTCACTCTGGGGACCAGGGATACATATTTCAGACAGCTTCATATTTATGTCTCAAAGGCACAAGAATTTGAGGCTTGAGAAATGTGAGACAAAATTACAATTCTGGTAGCATAAATATGGGACAGTTTAGTTATGAAGCTCCAGACTGGCTTTGGTAAATATATGATGCATTTTAAAAGACCAGTAAGCAAAGAAATTGCTGTAAAGCACATATATTGCTTGTCTATAATGAACACGTTATTTTGAAAATACTTTTATAATAATTAATATTATTAAATATTAACAATTCTTCTTTTTTTAATTATAATTATTATTATTATGAAGAAGAAAATAAAATAGATAGTATATAACAGTGGTATATTGATAGTTGTCAAAGCTTATAAAATTAATTAAAATTAAATGTAGTAGATATTTACACAAGTTAGTCTTATAAGTCAAATCACTTTAGTATATAATGCTTGTTCATACACACCATAGAAGAGACATAAATAAAAGTCACACATATAAAATATTGTTGAAACATTTCTGAATAGTAAAAATACACAATTTTCAACAGATTATTTTGGATCAGCAGAAATCTCTGCAGGTTTCCCGTATTTAAAGCCACAGTCTACAATATAATTTTTACTGTTTTAAAGGATAGATAATCCCTTTATTACCCATTCCCCAGTTTTGCATAACCAACACTGTTATATTAATATACTTGTTACCTCTGTGATTACCTTGTATCTAAGTATCTTCTGACAGCCCGCTGATCACATAACATTTTATTTATCTATTGACTTGCATTTAGTACGGTGTTGTGCTAAAGTTTAAATAACTCCTTGGGCATTAACACAATGTTATCTATATCCTATATTTCCTGTTGTGAAAAGCTAATAAAAAAGCATGTGATTAAGAGGCTGTCTATAGTGGTTTAGAAACAGGCAGAAATTTAGAGGTTTAAATGTTATAAAGTATAATATATATCAATCTTGGTTGTAAAAAGCTGGGAAATGGGTAGTAAAGGCATTATCTATCTTTTTAAACAATAACAATTTTAGTGTAGACTGTCCCTTTAACATTGCACAAGCCTTTTCAGTAGCAATGTGTGCCGATCTCTAGCTACTTCTGCGGAGTCATGCTGCAAAAATCTTAAAGCACTCATTAGCCTTTTTACTTTTAGAAATGTGTGATTGAGATCTTACTCACTGTTATGGTTGCTATTTTGAGAAAACATGTCTTAGCCCCCCACTGTGTCTCAGAAACTACTATCAGGAAATTAGCTTTCAAAACACAGATTATTTATAAATTATGTAAATAAACAAGCCTGACATTTCCAACTTGTCCTGTACTAGTAGATTTTTCAACCTCTATCAGCACAGAGAGGGTGCCCAAACCGAGTGTGCAGCGGTTGTCAGATCCCCAGCACAGCGTGTGATATAGGCACAAGACTGGGTGATCATGTGACCACAAGTGGCACCACCGGATCATAACTAAATACATGACTGACACAAGAACAAAATAAATAAACAAAAAATAATAAAACACAAATTTGTACTATTCCCCAACATGAGCGAGGCCTAAGTGGTTGCCAATTTGGCCTAATGTTGGCCTCTGGATATATATTTTACAATAAAATTATATATATATATATATATATATATATATACATACATATACATATATAGCTAAATGGGTGGAGAGAGGAATTATCTTACAGTTTAATCTATATGTATATTGTTTATTTGTAACAACTCCTATATAACATTCTTAAAATAATTATTTACAACAGAATGAAAGAGAGAAAAGAGGATTAATGAAACCCTTTTTATAGAGTAAGGGATTTCAGCACTCTTTTAAATTTGAACATTATATTTTATTATATACTTAATCACCCCTCAGATACAAGTGAACTCCAATGTGAAGAGCCCATACATCAGTAAACAATACAGTTGCAAAATTTATTTTGAAAAACCATATATTTCTACAAATGTCATATCCCTTTAAAATTATAACACAAATCTTTTTAGCTTAGCTAGGGTTGTCCATCCTGCTTAAATAAAAATGCTTAATATTCACAGAATCAGCTTTCTGGTTTGTTCCCAGGGTCAGTTCATCAACTGAAGCATAATATCACATTTCCTGTATTTGATACAACAAGAACAAATTCTGTTTGCATTTCAGGAGCCAACTCCTCAGCTTCCAAACTTATGCTCACTTAAAGATGAAAAAAAAGGCTCCATTAGCATCAAGAGCCGTTATTATGCTGTTTCACAGGAGCACTTCACTCATGCTGGGCCATACAAAAGCCTCCTGATGCTGTGAGCAAACAAATGCAAAAATGACCCCGGTACAGAACCATACTTTAAGTCCAACAGCACTTGCTAAACTCTGCTCCTCTTACAGGGTCTGTTGGTGTTGCTGCTGTTCCTTCACCGGTAGATTCGTCACCCGAAGACACATACCGCACTTGCCATGGAAGCTGTCCTGCTCCTGTCACAAACAGGCTCACTCCAAATGGTCGGCGGATCTCGTCGGGTGTGTGACGTCACTGCTCACTGCAATCAGATGTAGTTTCTCCAAGCAGTTGGTACCGTGTAAAGCAATGTATGCTTGCACCAAAACTTCACCCAGTGTAAATATCCACAAACAGAAGCTGTTCAAAATGATCTTGTAACTGTGATAAATAGCTCAGTTTAGCAGTCCATGCCAGAAGATAGTGTTAGTTTAGATAAGTTTCAACAAAATCCAATGCCATGTACGCTTCACCCCTATAGAATAATCATATGGGGCCTCATCAGGGCTGTATTGTATTAAACATGTGTTCTTTATTTATATACCTTAAGCCCAAACTTCTTAACTCATTACCTGTCATCTCTCTTAATGGGAGATAAAATAATCCAATATATACCAATCAAATCTTAACATATTAACCTGTTGTTTGATTCAGAAATGCATATGCACATTACCAGATTCTACTATTTTCTTTCTTTATATCTGGCTTGTTAGACGCTTTTCCTTAACCAATGTATACATATTTACATGCAAATTTCTTTCTGCCTTATCACACAAATTTTCAAAGTCCATTTTATCGTTTAGACCCAGAGGACGTCTTGTCCTTAGGTTGAAGATCCACCTTGTCTCTTTCTGTAACAGGATTCTATCCACATAACATCTCCTACCATGGGGTCTCTTTTATCAATAGCCACAAAATTTAAGCTTATTGCTTCACTGTTATGGAAAGAGGCAAATGTTTGTATCCCTTTTGTTTGTTACATCATCTGGATGGTCCTGTATCCTATCCTTGAGAAATCTTTTAGTTTTTCCTACATAAAATATGGGGCAGTAACAATTCAGTAAATAAACTACCCATGTTGAGTCACAATTCATGAAGTATTTTATATTGTAAACATTGTGTCCATTACCCTGGAATGTTTTACTCTTTTACATATATGGGCAATACACACATTTGCCACAGGGATGACTTCCTTTTATGCCCCTATCCTTTCTAAGCCAGTCTGACATAGAGGGGCACCTAGTGAATCTACTTCTTACAAGTTTATCTTTCAAACTTGGAACTTTTCTAGCTGTCAATATAGGAATCTCTGCAACTGTTTTTTTCCCCTACATTCTCAACCCACTGCAAAATGTACCAATTCTTTTTTAATATTTGTCTTAGATTCTTCCACTTATTATTATAAGTAGTTATCAATCTAATTGTATGCTTTTTGTTAGAAACTTTTTCGCAATAAAGCAAATCATCTCTGCTTGTGTTTCTTGCTCTAGTCAGAGCTTTGTTTGCACACTTTTTTGAATATCCTCTTTTGTGGAACCAATCTTTCATATATGTTGCATGTTTTTCAAATTTGGTAGTTGATAAGAAATTTCTCCTAAGTCTTAGGAACTGGCCTACTGGAATTCCCTTGCTTTAAGGGAAGAATCCAAATGTAACTTTTGATTTTCAACATTAGTAGGATAATATGCACGGTTTAACTTCAAATGGGAATTCAAAGTTCTGGCACATCTTTGTTTTGCCATCCTTGAAGGTGTAAACATGGGGTTGGTGACCTTCTAAATTCTAGAAGGCAACCTACTGCTTCTCCTGTTCTGTGGTGGTCATAAGTCAATTAAAAATCCTTGGGGAATAAAAGGCACAGTGTGCAACAGAGTTTTGGCACATATCGATCTTGGATTCTTCCATTAGTTTCAGGCCAAACATATATACTTGAGGCAGGAGTTCATGATGAGAACATCAGGCTTGGGGCCGCCCTTGAAGTCAGATAACATGTTTTTCCAACATGAGGAGTACACACAAGTTAGGAAAAAGAAATGGACTGTGGTCGCTGCAGTACTAATGCACATTTCACACCATTTTGCTTCTCTCCAAATTTCCCTCCCTTCACCAAAGCATAATTTTCAAAGTAGATTTCCCCCTTCTGTTTAAGTTGGGCTTCTGAAAGATACTGCACTTGATCACTTTAAAGGAAAATGTGCCTCCTGCTGCCTCTTCTGCTCCTACCCTTTCTGCTCTGTTGTGGTCAAAATCTGTCACTGCCTAATCCTTAGGAAACTGATGTCCGATGTGTCAAAGGGCTCTAAACTCAAATTTGTTTTGAGGTTTATGTATTGTAATCAGAAGCCTACCTAGTTCAGTAACTCTGCTGCCAGCTGGTTGCTACCTCTCCTGCTCCTGTTCTTCTGTGAATTGAGTCTCCAAAGATAACTAACCACAAACTTGTTATGGAGCAGGTGTGTGAAAAAGTGAGTAATGAAGATACTTTAGTATGAGGGATTTAAAAGAGAGAGTTGGGAAAAAAAACACGTGAAAGGTTAGAAGGGGAAGAAAAGTGGGTGGTGCAACTCTCCTTGTAAAAATTGTTCTAATTCTAATTAGTTAGCACTGAATCTTTCAATGGTGGAATTTCCTAGCCGTGTAATTTTGGTGCGAAAATAAATGTTTTGTGACCTTCTCATTTGGCATAATGCAAAAGAATAAATAAACAAACCCAATGACCAAAGATTCCGAACGGAATCTTTCAGACTAACCAAATTTTTTTACCCGTGCACATGTCTAATTTACACATATAATGGACTAGATTACAAAATTTGCCCAGTTGCAGGAGCTCTATAAATAACCAGCCATTACAGCCATTAATCAGATAACTGGTTCATTTTATAAATGTGCCCCAATTGCGGTCTATGTGATCTGTGTGTTGCCAATAAATATATATATATATATATATTTATGCTTATATACATATATATTTATGTGTTAATATGTGTATATAAATATATTTACACTTTGCTGCCATCACTGCGCTACTAGCCCCCTTCACTGTGCAAGGTTCTCATGCCGTGACTCACCTATGGAAGCATGCTCACGGGAATGCAATGCTTCCCAGCAATGCGAATGCGAGTTCACATTTGCATTGCACTTTACTTGTAATACCAGAGCACATTAGTGTATGCTGGTTTTACTCAGTGGAGGGCTAATATCGATTGCCCTAAATTAATAATAAGTATCGTTTCCATAAAAAAGAAGATATTTTCAGTTGCTTGGTATCAAAGTCAGAGTTTCCAATATTCCACCATAATGCAATATGGTTCTGGTTTGGAGTTTCTTTCCTGCTGTCGCTCATGTTTTTTTATGTATGTGTCAATTTCATAAAGGATTATCTAATGCCTCTTGACCCACTTGTGCTGCATGCTGACCACAATGACTCCTCCACTCCCAGATAGTCCAAACTCAACAAAACTCAAGCATTGGATGCTTCGATTTTAAACCCTGGTATTCTAGTCTCAATGACAGCAAGCTAGACTAAAGCTTGGCAAAACTATTCAGAATCTAAATGTGTGAGCCAGGATAATTTCCATTATTGTTATATAAGCTGCATCATCTGAATAGACATATAAGTCTTGCATTGGTTTGTATATATTCCACTTCAAGTGTATTATGCAGCTGTGATTTGCAGATTGGTTGTCAGAAACAGTAATTTAACCCCTTGATTATGCAAAGATAAACACATCATTGATTTAGCCCTATATATATATATATATATATATATATATATATATATATATATATATATATATATATATATATATATATATATATGATACTGTTAATGTAAACTACATATCTATACATATTTGTCTATAGGCATAGATATAGAGGTATAGGTATATAATGTATAGATATATATAGAAATTTGTATTTTCAATAAAAAAGTATGGTACATTATCCTGTAAGTGAAGAACATTGGGATGTTAATAAGTACATTAAATTTAAAGTAAAACACATAAAGGCATAGATACATATGCAATTGCAATTTTGTCTCACATAGAAAAGCCCTATTTTTATCATGGAGCTGAAACGTTCTCAGTGATCACAATCTATTTTCCAGATATGTTTTTCAACAAGTTTTAAAGACAATTTAAGACTTTCAAAATTTGACACCAAAAGGCACTTGATTAAGCCACAAAACGGCCTTTTCAGCAGCAATGTGTGCCACTCTTTACTTGTTTTGTCAATAAAAGGTAAATGGTACATCTTTTTCTTAACAAAAAATAGAAAATTCAGAGGTTTTTTTTTCTGCCTAACATTCTGTCTACTCACTTAAGATTTTGAAGAGGGAAGACAGTGAGAATTGAAATGTAAAAAAACCTTCTGTAGAAACAGTGCAGAGCAGCCGAGACAAACTGAAAGCAAAAATGGGTAAAACAAGTGTAAAAAAGGCAAATGTTTCCATACAACTAAAATAATTACTGTAAATGTTTCAGCAGTTCTGGAAAAATGAATGCAAACTAGGTCATTTTAAGTCCTTTACGTTGTGTTAACATATTAAAGTGCATTGCTCAGTCATTTTTCTTTTACCACAATTACAATTTTTGTGTTGGTCTTTGTATGCATAAAAAGAAAACAAAAAAGACATTTTAACATTATACCATTTTCCCTCATTTCATTGTATGAACCACTTTAGTTTCCCTTGTCATTATCTAAAGTAAACTTAGCAATTTTAAAAAGACAAAAATAAACTATTATTATTAAAGGGACACTGACAATGTATTATCATAAGCCAAAAAAGCTTGCACTGGGTCATTCAATTGAAAATACTCAAATAACTTATTCTACATAGACAGTCTATTTTCATCTTACATCATTTTTTAAAAAAAAAGATTTTTTTTCTAAAAATTACTGTATATAAGCCAGGTAGGGATATATCACTAAAATTAAAGAGACAGTGACAATCTGATATAATTTACAAATTAAGCTTCCAGAAACACTGAAAATATGCTTGTTAGAGAGAGCATATAAAAAAGATTGTATGAAATATGTCCCCAGTGTTGAAGCATAATACTTTATCAATAATTTTAAAACACATTTAAGGTCCTCAAATGTCCATGCTGTACTGTATTAAAGAAATAGGAAATTCAAAATGAAACCTGAATGATTCAGATAGATCATGTAATTTTAAGACACTTTTAAAATCACTTCTATTTTCAAAGGTGCTTCATTCTCTTGGTATCCATTGTTGAAAAAGAATATGCACCTATCATTCTCTAGTGGGAGCTAGCTGCTGATTGAGCAATTTAGACATGGATAAGAGCCCTTATTTACAGTTGTCCAATAATTGAAGCCAGTTTGTATTTTACTACCCACATCCAATAGCTTCAATTCATCTCTCAATTTTTTTTTTATATATCAACAAGGTCCATGCTGAACCAGTACTTTGTAACTTGTATAAATATATTCCAAACCCCCTAATAGTACACTAAATGAAGCACATTTCAACTGTTACACAACATATTGCAATCATATTTAGTATTTGCTAATACTACTTGACATAATATCAAGGAAATGTTATAACTCACAGCGCTATAAAAAAGTGACCTATAGCTCCTATCTAAGGTGGGTCCCCAACTACCCACAGATAGAAATACTGCAAAGAATGGGGTTTAGAGAGGAGCGCCAGAAGAGGCAAGGTCTCGGGAGTGTGGAGGTAATACAACGAAGATCTATGTCAGTGTAGGACCCTATTCGGACACTGTTAATATTACATATGGCCCCAAAGGCTACAGGAATTTATTGGCAATAGTTGGTAAAAGGTAATACAACACAATTTATTACAGATAAAATAAAAAGGAGTTATATCGCTAAGCATGGATCCATGTTACATAAAAACACATAATATAAAAACAATCCAAAAATATATAATATATGTATATATGTGTACAGTTGAACACTAAAAATATTATAATTTATAAAATGCCAAATTGAGTACAATCCTCACTAAGAAGTGACACAATAATTAGTGCTAAAAACAGTATAGTTAGAAAAGATAGGAGTCGATAAACGTCACTACCCTCTATTTCAAAGGTCTAGATATATACACACTGGTAGGGGTCTGACCTGGATTTAAAATCAATAAGCCATATATAAAATGGTACAGATATACCAAAGAACAATTTGCAGTTAGATGCTATAAATGAAAAAATAATCCAGATGGTGGATTGAGAAGTGATCAAAAAATTAACTAGTGTGTGCACAAACTAGTGTTAATCCAAAAATAGGTAGAAAAATATAACAAAAATATATAAATGCTGATCAAGTCACACAATGAGTGGTGTGTGAAAAAACATATTAATAATAGTGTGGAAGTTAATGAAAAATGTACAAAAAAGAAGCAAATAAGTGATCACAAAAATATTATCCTGAGGGTCACTTCTTAGTGAGGATTGTTCTCAATTTGGCATTTTATAAATTATAATATTTTTAGTGTTCAACTGTACACATATATACATATATTATATATTTTTGGATTGTTTTTATATTATGTGTTTTTATGTAACATGGATCCATGCTTAGCGATATAACTCCTTTTTATTTTATCTGTAATAAATTGTGTTGTATTACCTTTTAAAAAATATTGCCGATAAATTCCTGTAGCCTTTGGGGCCATATGTAATATTAACAGTATCCGAATAGGGTCCTACACTGACATAGATCTTCGTTGTATTACCTCCACACTCCCGAGACCTTGCCTCTTCTGGTGCTCCTCTCTAAAACCCATTCTTTGCACTACTTGACATAATACAAGAAGTCCATATATATTATGGGTAATTTAAAATCACATAGATCCATGACACAAAATGTGATGAATCAAACCCTCTGGTATTGCAATATATATTGAGATCAAATGACACTTTGGTAAATCTAGATGTTAGTTGACACATATTGACATTTCTTCATGAATTTCAATACACAGATTTCATTTCACTCATCCTCTACTGACTACACATCTAGTCAAATAATTTGAAATGTGTTCACACACAAATAATTCAAACTCAAGAGAATCTTCATTAACAGTGTAAGCCATTAAATAAAAATATACTTATCTTTAAGTGGTAATCTCTATAGCTGCATATCCCTGTCTATTTATATAATTAAAAAAGCTCTTGGCATTAAACTCTTTGCTGCCTAAGAGTGCTACAATGTATTGTCTAGCAATGCCATAAAGCTCTATGACAGCCAAGGAGTTAAAGGTGACTTATTCTATAGTTTTGTGATAACAGCAGGGATACAGAAGGGCCTCCTAATTGGACCTATCTGATAGCTTTCTACCATTACGTACACCAGCTGCAAAGGCCATTACCCAGTTTAGCATCTGTCTAACCCTTTTTGTCTGCACACTCTCAAAACCTATTAAGCAGTCACAAGGGGACAACATGAGAACTCCTGAGAATTACCTAAGTGATTTCTGACGGTTATTGCGTCCGATCTTCCAATTTTAAAACAAAAATTATAATATACACTTGTTTTCTTATTAAAGGGATACTCTAATGCAAACAATGTATTTCTAAATTGCTAGAACATGTCATGTTTGCATTACTGACTCTAAATAACTATTAGCATGATTATATAAAGCTCTCTGGGCTTGTGAAATTCTATACAAAATCTCACCTGTACTATCAACCCTCTGTCTTAATTCTATAAAAGCAGTATAAGGATAGTGTGTCTCATAAAGGAATGTTCCCTGCATTTAAGTATCTGAAGGAAATGCATACATTACAATAAGACTCACAATAAATCATTTAAAAAAATATTTTAAAATTAAATATTGAAATAAAAATGTGCAGTAAAAATTGAATTGTTTAATCTCATTAAAATAGTTACAAAATTTGTATGCAAAAATCGTATTTTATGGCAAAATTATAATTTATAATTAAATTGCACAGGAAATAAATTATTTAATCAGCACAGTAGAAATTGTAATACAAATACACTGCACATGAAAAAAATGCTGTGTAATTAGTATTTATAATATGAAATTCAAAACATATTATTTTCCTTATTGTAAATGAGTTTCCCCACCTCTGCTAGTGGGTTGAACAGTTGCGTTCTATTGGTGTAGCTGAAATTTCTATAAACATCCCCCTCCTGCAGAGCTTGCTGATTTTTTTGTATACTAAATGGTGGTTATAGTGTCAAAATACGCAAAACACATTACCCTAATAGAAAAACACATGCATATGAAAATAGAGAATTTAATTTTTAAATTACGCCTCATGCTCCCTGCCAACTTTGCTTTCCCATAAAAAAAATGCCTTTCCAGCAAGCTGCAATACTTTCTATGGGAAACATCTCGCACCTCGCAGGGACAGCCCCTCTTTTTTTTTTATAGAATTCCCTGAGGACAGCCCTTGAGATTGACAACTGGAAAACCTCAGTCTGACCCAGCTCCATTTTTTAAAATCTGACCCTATGTTCTTAATCTTAACCACTGCTGAAAATAATAACACCATCTAGTTTTCAAAACTGTTAGGATTTTGGTTTTGTGCTCATTAAGATAACAACAGGATAAAATGTAGTTTTCTGTTCCCCTTGATTTTAAAGGGAGCTGAAAAATAATAATTTGTGCTCAGTTTGAATTGAGAATATTAATGACTTTTGGATTCTGTTATGCTTTAGTTAATTGACACAAGTTTTTGCCCTCTTCTACTAGGCATAATGGGTGATAAAACAAATCAGAGAGCCTGATTCTAAAAAGATCTCTAGGCTGGTGAGATTCTATAAGAACGCTCACGAGTCCTATTTCCCTGGTAGAATAATATTAAGCCACTTTTTACCCTTAAAATTGTGTGCCTCGCTAAAGGCGTATACTGTATTTTCATATGAGAAGGAGATGCATACATTAGAAATGTGCACAATAAAAATTGATATTTAAAAATCCTAGAAAATGAATAATTAGGTGCATCAAAAATTGTAAATAATTTGTTAACTAAAAAAGACTAATTATTCTGAAAGGAAAATCTATGCATATGAAATTTACAATGAATTTAAAGTAACAATCTAGTCCAAAACAAACTTTCATTATTCAGAAAGGGCATGCAATTTTAAACAGTTTTCAAATTTACATCTATTACCAATTTTGGTTTGTTCTCTTGGTATTCTTAGTTGAAAGCTAAACCTAGGAGGTTCATATGCTAATTTCTAAGCCCTTGAAGGCCGCCTCTCATCTCAGGGCATTTTGAATGTTTTTCACAACTAGAGGATGTTAGTTCGTGTGTGTCATATAGATAACACTGTGCTCATGCACGTAAAGTTCCTAGGAGCCAGCACTGATTGGCTAAAATGCAAGTCTGTTAAAATTACTGAAATAAGGTGGCAGTTTGCAGAAGCTTAGATACAAGATAATCACAGAAGTAAAAAGTGTATTAATATAACTGTGTTGGTTATGCAAAACTATGGAATGGGTAATAAAGGAATTATCTATCTTTTAAAACAATAAATAGTCTGATGTAGACTGTCCCTTTAAGGTACAGTGTACCGGAAACAATGTAATTTGATTTTTGGTAATCGGAATATTCAAGTTCCCCTTCTGTACATCACCCTCTATTTCAAACTTTTACCTAGCTGAGAGCTCTCATTATTTGTATGGGAGACATCTTGCCACTAACAGGGACAGCCACTTTTTTAATAGAATTTCATGAGGGCTGCCCCTGCGAGTTGGCATGAAAAACCTCTTCTAGACTTGCAAACTTTATAGAATCGGCCCCTATGTCACTTAGTAACGCAAACCATCTGAAATAAAACTTTTGATCACAGCAGTAGCAACTGACACAAAAATATATAAATATTCTATAAACTATGTAATTTGTGTCAGACTCATGTTAAGTTAATATATTTCTCTTGATTTTAAACAAATTAAAAACATATTTGATGGTAGATAAGAACCAACAAAGGCCCATGAATTCTACTTGCATTACATGTTACTTTTTTCTTAAGATTATCTTATGCATGCCCTAGGCATTCCTTGGCAGTCTTTGGGCTAGATTACAAGGGGATTGCTAAATTAACACGCATGCGCAAATGGGCAAATTAATTAACCAGCTATTACAAGTGGCTCTTTATTGCTAGTGCAAGCTTGCAGTAGCAATTAGCACTTATAAAATTAACCAGAGATCAGATATCTGGTTAATTTTATAAATGTGCCCTAAATGCCCCCAAAATGCAGCCTAGTATATTTTATTAAAAAATAAAGATAGTAGCTTCTTTATTTTTTAATAAAATGACTGCACTAGGCTGTATTTTGGGGCTAGGGTTGGTGGGAGTGGGGTGTTAGAAAAAAGATTGCACTGAAAAGTGCCTTTACATTGCGGGTTATCCAATGGGAATATGTTAAGCAAAACAGGCCCTGGAACTGACCCTTGGGGAACACCTTTTGTAACTGACCCCTCATTGGTACTTCATTAATTAAAACCACCTGCCTTCTATCCTTAAGACAGCATTCTACCCACTTAAAAATATTAGCATCTACTCCAAGGCAACACATTTTGTGAATATTTTTGTGTGGGACAGTGTAAAATGCTTTTGCTAAAGTCTATATATGCAACATCTATGGCTCCTCTCTAGTCTATTAATTTAGTTACGTGGTCAAAGAAATCAATTAGATTAGTCTGACATGCTGTATTTTGTCTTCTAAGCTGTTTCTAAGCCTCTCTAGTATATTTCAAATTCATATTTATAGATATCTTAAATATTCGTATGAATATGTACTTGTTTTACATGTTTTAAAAGGTTTAACATTTTATAATACTAGCTGTAAAGGACATTATTTCTCTTTACACTTAGAAGAGGTAGACATAAATATTTGCACAATAACTTTCAAGCTTAAGAAACTTTCCCATTTACTTCACTTTACAAATGTGTTTTGTTCTCTCAATATCCTTTGTTGAGGAGCAAACCTTGGTAGGATCATAGGAGCTCAGGAGTATGCATATTTCTTTATTACTTTATGGCAGTAATGTTTGCATTGTATTATACATTGTTGCACACATAGTTGGCATACAGTTCACATTCCTGAGGTTCTCAGTCTACCTAGATTTACTCTTCAACAAAGGACACCAAGACAATTAAAGGGACAGTAAAGTCAAAATTAAACTTCCCTGATTCAGATAAAGCATGCAGTTTTTCGTGTATACATATATTCTCTTTCTGAGGGACCAGCTACTACTGAGCATGTGTAGGAGTTCACAGTGTACATGTATAAGTCTGTAATTGATGGCTGTCACATGATACAGGAGGATGGAAAATTAAAATGTATTTTAAAGTTTATCAGAAAAAAAAAACTACTGCTCATTTAAAATTCAGAGTAAGTGCTATTGCATTGTCTTTATTATGCATTTTTTGATTATGCAATTTTACTCCATTTAATGGCCCTTTAAGCAAATGTAGTAATAAAATTACTTTATCTGAATCGTAAAAGAGCAATTTTGACCATTTTTTTTTTCATTTATGATTCAGATAGAGCATACAATTTTAAATGTTTCTAATTTACTTCTATTACCAAATTTGCTTTATTCTTTTGGTATCCTTAGTTGAAGGAGCAGCAGTGCCCTACTGGGAGCTCTAATGAAGCAGATTTTATTAAGAGATATGGGTATTTAACATACAGGTATTTGATTGGCTTTTTTGTATAGAGTAGGAAATATATATAATTACTATTTTGATGATGTATTGCTAGGAGGTGTTATCTAGTTAACATATACATATCATCTGCAGGTTTAGTTCGTTTTAAGGTAACATTTTGGTGTCCATAAGAGGAATATAGTGAAGGGTTAAATCTGAGAGCCTCCTTTTGGATTGCAACATGTATATGTAAGGAGATAATTGTGCAATGTTCAAATTATGCAACATGAGTAAGGGGTAACTCCCGAAACGTTGTAACTTTGTGTGACATAGCCTGGTTAAAATAAAACTTTGTAACTGATGAAATTGACTAGTGCGGCTACATTTTGTGTTTTGAATTTCTATTGATGCTGGCAGACATCGGTAGCCGGCACAGACACATTAGGTAAGAGTACAGAAGAGCCTTTGGATTTATAGCTAGTTAAACACATCAGGTGAGATAATAACAAGAGGCATATACAGTATGTATAGCCATTAATCAGCAGCTAGCTCCCAGTAGGGTATTGCTGCTTCTGAGCCTACATAAGCATGCTTTTCAACAAAGGATACAAAAAACACTTATACCTAGATTACGAGTTATGCGTGCTATAGGGAAATTAACGAACGCTACTAAAGTTGCGTTATTTAACCCTCTATAGCGCAGCCATTACAAGTTTTCAAACAGATGGCTTGTGCGTGCGATATGGTAGTTTTAAGCTCCATACTGCATACAATTCAAGTGCTGTTTTGACGTGCCCGTGTACGCTTTCCCCATAGACATCAATGAGGAGAAGGTGTCAGAAAAAACCTAACACCTGAAGTGCGGAATGAAAAGCTCCGTAACACAGACCCATTGATGTCTATGGGGAAAAAAAGTTATGTTTAAACCGAACACCCTAACATCTAACGCCTAAAACACCCTTAATCTGCCGCCCCCGACCTCGCCGCCACCTACATAATGTTATTAACCCATAATCTTCCGCTCCCGATATCGCCGCCACCTAAATAAAGCTATTAACCCCTAAGCTGCCACTCCCAATATCGCCGCCACTATACTAAAGTTATTAACCCCTATTCCCCTGCATCCCAACATCACCTTCACTATAATTAATCTATTAACCCCTATTCCACCACTCCCCGACATTGCCGCCACTAAATAAAGTTATCAACCCCTAAACCTCTGGCCTCCCACATCACTGCCTTTAAATAAACCTATTAACCCCTAAACTCCTATTAACCCCTAAACCGACAGCCCCCCACATCGCAAAAACTTAAATTCAACTATATATTAACCCCTAAACCTAAGCCTAATGTAACCCTAATCCTAACCGTAACCCTAACACCCCCTAACTTTAACATAATTAAAATGGAGCTAAATTAAACTTACAATTATTAACTAAATAATTCCTATTTAAAACTAAATACTTACCTGTGAAATAAAATCCATGATAGCTACAATACAACTAATTGGTAGTTTATTCTAGATTAGGTTTTTTTATTTTGGGGTGTTTTTTTTTTTTTTAAATAAGTATTAGAATAGGAATAATTTTTATTATTTTTGTTATTTTGTTTGTTATGTTATGTAATGTATTTTTTTTTTCGTTTTGGATTGGTTTTTATTTTTAGATTAGGGCTTGGGCATTTCATAAAAGAGCTGAATGCCCCTTTAAGGGCAGGAAAAAGAGCTAAATGCTCCTTTAAGGACAATGCCCATACAAATGCCCTTTTCAGGGCAATGGGAATATTAGGTTTTACTTTATTTTTATTTTGTGGGTTTGGGGGGTGGGGGTTTGTATACTGTTAGGGGGTGTTTGTTTTGTTTTGTAGCAAAAGAGCTTTTAACTTTAGGGCAATGCCCCTGGTAGTTTATTCTAGATTAGGTTTTTATTTATTTTTTTATTTTTAAAGGGTATTAGAATAGGAATGATTTTTATTGTTTTAGATAATTTTGTTTGTTATTTTTTGTAATGGTAGGTTTTGTTATTTTTTGTAATTTTTGTGTTTTTTATTTTTTGCAATCGTAGGTTTTTTATTTTTTGTAATGTTTGGTTTTAGTGTAAGACAGCTTAGGTTTTATTTCACAGGTAAGATTGCATTTATTTAAACTAGGTAGTTATTAAATAGTTAATAACTATTTACTAACTAGTCTACCTAGTTAAAATAAATACAAACTTACCTGTGAAATTAAAATAAAAACTAAGCTAGCTACAATATAACTATTAGTTATATTGTAGCTAGCTTAGGTTTTATTTCACAGGTAAGTATTTAGTTTTAAATAGGAATTATTTAGTTAATAATTGTAACTTTAATTTAGCTCTATTTTAATTATGTTATAGTTAGAGGGTGTTAGGGTTAAGGTTAGGTATAGGTGTTACTAGTTTAAATTAGTTTATTGCAATGTGGGGGGCTTTTCGGTTTAGGGGTTAATAGGTTTATTTAGTATATTTTGTTGTGGGGGGCTTGCGGTTTAGGGGTTAATAGGTTTATTATAGTGGAGGCGGACTTAGGGCTTAATAACTTTAGTATAGTGGGGGTGATGTGGGCGGACAGCAGATTAGGGGTTAATAATATTTAAATAGTGTTTACAATGTGGGAGGGCAACAGTTTAGGGGTTAATAACTTTAATATAGTGTCGGCGATGTTGGGGAGCGGCGGAATAGGGGTTAATAATTTTTCATAGTGGCGGCGATGTCGGGAGTGGCAGATTAGGGGTTAATAGTGGAAAAAAATCTAATGCATTGCATTAGAGAAGTATGTACATGAATAGCACTCAACAACACAATTGAATACTAAGCAATACGGTTCTATAAAGACACAAATTTGGATCCTCCAATAGAAGGGGTAAAACTTAACTTTTAATATAGTTTCACATTAAAATAACAATGTTCATTAAAAACACAGACTGATAGAATGAGTGCATCAACAGTATACGTAAATTCCCAATAAGTAGGTACCCCAGAGGGGCAAGTAAAGAGTCAACCACTTATAATTGGTACAGGGAAAACTAACTGTAATGACTTTAATAGTAATAGGTATACCCTATCTACACATTGATAGTGCAGTATAGGGGCGAATAAGTACTGTGCTGACAGGGTGGGGGAACAAAAGGTAGCACCAAAAAATACATTTGTGGACTTTCCAATGGAGTATAGGAAGTATTTAGCACTTGAATAAGTGTGTCCTCTGTTGATCGGTATGGTAATTGGTAAAAAACTGTGTCACAGCTAACTTTACTACTGTAATAGTGGGAAACAACACCTGTAGTGCCATTGTTTTTCTTTCTTTTGCTTAAAGTTTAATATAGTATTTGCAATGCAGGAGGGCCTTGGTTTAGTGGTTAGTAGGTAGTTTATGGGTGTTAAGTGCACTTTGTAACACTTTAGTTATGAGTTTTATGTAACAGTTTTGTAGCGTAAAACTCATAACTACTGCTTTTAGATTGCGAAATGGATCTAGTCGGTATAGGCTGGAATGCAGGCTTTTTAGCCTCACCACAAAACTCGTAATGTCAGGGCTATGGAAGTCCCATGAAAAAACGTAATTTCTACGAGTGCGGGACTGACTTTGCGTTACCGGCTAAAAGGCTTGCGGTACAGCTATCCCGACAAGACTTGTAATGGCTGCGGTGCTGTTTTAACGCTGAAATTACCATTATTTCAGCGTTAAAACACGAACACACAATTCGTAATTTAAGTGAAAGCAAATTAGATAACAGAAGTAAACAAAAAAAGTTGTTTAAAATTATTTACATGTCCCTTTAACAAAGTCATAATGCGGCTCGCGCACAGTTACATCCTTGGGAATAGCCACAGGATATTCTTTTATGCCAGCCAAAAAAATTAGCACCAGCAACAAAAGAGTCTTACTTTAAAGTATGAAACTTATCCATTACATTTCTGACTGGTGATTATAATAATTTGCATACTACATAATGCAGGTGCTTTAATATTTTCTTCAGACATACAACCTGACTAATGGTCTGGATCAGTAGGTTTCTATCTCTGATTTTGCTTATAAAGCAGCAGAGCATTTCCGTCCAACAAGCAAACATTTTTGCTCTTGAATTTCTAATCAAATATATGTATATGGGCATGCAATTTTTAATTGCTTTCTTTTAAAGGCAAGAGAGAGACGTGGATTTGCAGTGGGATTCATTAAATTCAAGAAATGAACTGTGGAAGATAAAGTTAAAAACAGATGGAGACTAGAATAAACACATTTCTAAAGTGTTCAAGGAATCAAATGTAAAAGAAAAGATAGAAAAGTGTAAAAATATGCATTAAAGACAATGGGAAAGAAATAGATTGAGAGTTCTGTTATACTCTTCTTCTTTTGAGTAAATGGGAAATAAAACACGTGCTAAAACTTGCAGAGCTCTATAATTTCTCAATTAAAATTCAAAGGTGCTGGAAAGCCGAAAAGACGCTCTGAGCTATTAGCAGAGTGGTTAAAGTTATTTAACATTATATAGAATAAACTGCAGCCCATTCCGCACAATAATAGAGTCATTTTGGTATGGCTTACAGATAATATCCTGCAGGTTTCATACAAGCCTGAGAAGCATGGTTTAAATTACACCTTTTTACAGGAAGAATTCTTCTTCTAATATTTAAATTCCTCTAAAAATGTTTTTGCTTTTTATTTTAATCTACGGAACAAATTAAGAAATATTTGGTAGAATGCAAGCAATGGTCTGCAACATTTAAACTGCAGTATTGATTGTAGAAAATAATAGATTATGTCTACATTAAATGTTACCTAAGCTTTTGTTCTTATTATAAATTACTCTAGCTAACACATCTATACATAGTACAGCACACCCTGAAATAACATAGAAACAAAGGGGTCAATCACAATCCTTTTAGAACAATGTATCTAATGTTTTTCAACAGAAAACTGCCATTAAATTCTATGGGGAGAGTGTCAGTTAACAAATTTTTCTAAAGGAATTTGATCAACCCCCAGATTTGCAAATCCAGATCTTAAGTGTGTTGCCCTTTCACAAGAAGGAATCCGGCTCCAAAAAAGTGATGAATGCCTCGAGCAACCACTGTTGGATCACATCACAAATTATTCAAATACACATGCCTAAATTCTATACACTCCAGAAGGTGAAATGGATCATTATAAATAAATTAAAAATGAGATTTATTTATTTTTACAGCAAAATGTCCATCTAATGCTTTTGGCAGGGAATGAAATAGAAATTAATTTGCAGCTGCATGTTGTGTATTTGATAATTTAGCCGAGTCTGAAGTCGCACAAAAAAATGCTGATGGCTCAGAATTTGAAAATGGATTATAAGATTACAAAACATTTACCTATATCAGAATATATACTGATAAATATACAATTTAAATAAAAAAACTGCATTTTTTCCTGAGCCTTTTAAGTGTCTGTTGCCAGTATTTAGCTGTGTGAGATAATATAACCCTGTCTATCTGATACAAATATGATATTTAAATAACCTGCAAAGCTATATCTTTTAATAGTACAGAAATGTGGAGCATTAACATGTGAAAGCTATTGTGAAGTTTAATCAGCCTAATGATGGTTCTGCAGATATTTGTCCATTGGGCTAGCAGTCATACAAAGTGTAGGTATGGGTTAAACCATACAGTAGAGGGAGAAGAATGTGTGTTGCTTTTATTGTGAAGTTGAACTAAATAAAGTATCAGTGTGTCACAATATGTCATTTTGTATTAATGGCACATTGACTGGCTATATCATTACTGTCTACAATGCATATCATTGTGCTGCAGTATACATCATTAAAACTGCCTATAAATAAATTATATAGATGTCCCAAATATGCACAATATATTAACACAATGCAAACCAAATATAACAAGGACCCACGGAATTAGTTACTAGTTAAAGGACCATTAAATGCAGTAGAATTGAACAATCAACAAATGCATAATAAATAGACAATGCAAAAGCTCATAGGCCTCCATTTATTAAGCAGTGAATGCTGCTTCAGGGCCCCATCGTTTCAGGTCCGCCTGAAACGGAGGTTAAGAAGCAGCGGGACAGTCTAGTCAAATTTAAAATTTCATGATTCAGATAGGGCATACAATTTTAAACAACTTTCAAATTTATTTTTATCTTCAAATTTGCTTTGTTCTCTTTGTATTCTCGGTTTAAAGCTAAACCTATGTAGGCATATATGCTAATTTGTAAGCCCGTTAAGTCTGCCTCTTACTTCAGTGATTTTTGAAATTTTTTACAGCTAGACAGCACTAGTTCATGTGTGCCATACTGATAACATTGTGCTCACGCCCAGGGAGTTATTTATGGCTCAGCACTGATTGGCTAAAAAGCAAGTCTGTCAAAAGAACTGAAATAAGGGGGCAGTCTGCAGAAGCTTAGATACAAGGTAATCATAGAGGTAAAACATATATTAATAAAACCATGTTGGTTATGCAAAATTGGGGAAAGGGTAATAAAGGGATTATCTATCTTTTAAAACAATAACAATTTTTAAGTAGACTGTCCCTATAACTAAATTAGTGATAATGGTATTCTTCAATGTGGTAATAGTGTTCACCTATTCTGCATGAAGTTGAAAGGAAAATGGACCACATAATGCTTTAGCTTGTGTGCCAGATAAGGAGTATAAGCACTTTCCAGCAGGCAGCCATCTGAAGTTTTCCGTCTTTGCTGGTACTTTTAAGGTATTTTTGTAGCTTAATGGCATTTTTAAATTCTGCTGGAAAATGTGATTACACCTTAGATGTTTCACTTTTAATCAAGTTTGCTTATCTCCTGCAATGTAAACGTTACAGGGGTCGGTTCGTTTAACAATGCAGACCAGATATGATTGATCTTAGCAGGAGGTTCTGCTACTCCAGGAATATACACAAACTAACAAATCTGCATTTCTGTACATAGTTTTACCTATATAATATAAAGGTAATAAATTCTCTCAGCCTGTACCGTGTACTCATATTATTAAAGGACCAGTCAACACTGTAGATTTGCATAATCAACAAATGCAAGATAACAAGACAATGCAATAGAACTTAGTCTGATCTTCAAATAAGTAGTAGATTTTTTTTTCTAACAATTTTAAAAGTTATGTCTTTTTCCACTCCCCCTGTACCATGTGACAGCCATCAGCTAATCACAAATGCATACACGTACCATGTGACAGCAATCAGCCATTCACAAATGCATAGACACTTATTCTTGCACATGCTCAGTAGAAGCTGGTGACTCACAAAGTGTAAATATAAAAAGACTGTGCACATTTTGTTAATGGAAGAAAATTGGAAAGTTGTTTAAAATTCCATGCTCTATCTGAATAATGAAAGTTTAATTTTGATTGAGTGTCCCATTAAGTAGAATTTGAAAGTAAAAATCTTTAGTAAGTATTTGATTTACATGACAAATTTGTCTGCTCTATAAACAATGAAATGGCTGTTTTGCCTATTCTGCAAGAAATGGTTATATATTCAAGCAAGAGCTCATATAAGCTATATAAACAGAGACCTACCGGTAACATCACATTTATCAGATAATCAGGATAGCATTAATTTCTTGGTTTTGGAGAACAATAGAAAGATTCTCTACACTTTATTTATGCTAAAATCTCCCAATCTTCCCTAACTATGAAGCATTTTTCTTGTTCGGTAGTCGTGTAATGACGGCTGCCGGTCCCTTTCATTCAACAAGACATCATCATGTAGCGGATAATGACATAACACATGATGAGCATGGTCCCACAGACAGGAACACTTCATTAATATGTGTGGCACTTACTAGGACCTTAACAAATCACACTAAAAACACAATATGGCACCAACACTGTGCTTCACAAAGGACCAACTGCCACATAAACAAACTTTACAGATTAAGAAGCAGACAATCATGTGTAATTATGTCATGGTAGATAGGTCCATCCAGTGATGAGTGAAACATGGAAAGCACAAAAAAGCTTGGGTGCAGGTGGCTACTGTCTATTATTTTAAAGCTGGTGTCTCCACCACCACAAAAACACTAGCAACAAATAGACAGTAGCATTTAAACAGTCATTAAAGACTAAATAAAATTGCAGCTCCTATGCAATTTTGTTATTCATGTGTCAAGAAAACCTTGCAAAATAAAGTTAACATTTTTGAGCCTAATGTCTCTCAGGATGATGCAGTTAAAATAAAACCTCAGCTTTCTCCTGCTATGTCCCAAGCCTCAACTGTGTCACATGCAGTGCCCATCAGTTCCTCTATAACTCCTAGTGGAGTTTATATAAAAGCAAAAATTGCTGCCCAGGTATCTTCAGCGGTATATGGGGCATAACCTGCCATTCCCAGATTACAAGGAAAACGCAAGAGGAAATCTAGAAATTCAGAAAGTAAGGTGTCTGTCCTCAGTTCTGCTTCCCAAGTTGCCCTTTCTCATAAGTCTGATGAGGAATATACATTGGGGCTTTCTGAGGGTGAAATCTCAGATTTGAACAGTATAATTAATTATTTTGAGACTAAGGTGGTATCCTTCAGATTTAAGCTTGAACACCTTTGTGTATTGTTAAAGGAGGTTTTAGCTACTTTAGATGACTCTGATACCCCTGTCGTTGTCACTCCTAAGAAATCTATTAAACTTAATAGTTTCTTTGATGAACCTTCCACTTTAGAGGTTTTTTCTGTGCTGGACCGTGCTAGGGAGATTATCTCACAGGAATGGGAGAAACCAGGGATGTCTTTTTCCCCGTCTCCCATTTTTAAGAAAATGTTTCCTGTCGAGTACTCCATTAAAGACCCTTGGTGTTCTGCACCCAAAGTTGAAGGGGCCATTTCCACTCTGGCTAAGAGAACCCCTATTCCTATTGAGTATAGCTGCTCTTTTAAGGATCCGATGGACAAGAAGCTGGAAGCTCATTTGAAAAAGATTTATGTTCATCAAGGTCTCCAATGAGTGTGTGTATTGCTACAGTGACTAGTGCAGCATCTTATTGGTTCGACACTTTATCTGATCACTTTATCTGATCTGATTTTCTACAAGTAGAGACTTCCTTGGATGAAATTCAAGATAGGATTAAAGCTCTTAAGTTGGCCAATTCCCTTATTGCAGATGCCATTTTACAGGTTGTTAGACTAGGAGCTAAAACTTCTAGTTTTGCTGTCCTATCCCGCAGGGCGTTATGGTTGAAATCCTGGTCTGCGGACGTTTCCTCTAAAGTCAAGCTTCTGGTGATTCCTTACAAGGGCAAAACCTTGTTTGGACCCAGTTTGGCAGAAATTATCTCTGATATTACGGGTGGAAAAGGGTCTTTTCAACCTCAAGATAAGAAGAATAGGCCTAAAGAACGTCAGAGTCATTTTTGTTCCATTTATAACTTCAGAGGAAAGCCTTACCCTTCTTCTTTCAAGCAGGAACAATCCAAGACTTCTTGGAAACCTAATTAGTCTTGGAATAAGGGGAAACAATCAAAGAAACCCACAGCTGATTCCAAATCAGCATGAAGGGTTTGCCACTGATCAGGGATCAGACCAGGTGGGGGGCAGGCTTTCTCAGTTCTCTCATGCCTGGATACGAGATGTCCCAGATCCCTGGACTGTGGGCATAGTATCTCAGGGTTACAAATTGGAATTCAAGACTTTTCCTCCCAGACGCAGATTCCTTCTCTCAAGATTATCTGCAAACCAGATAAAGAGGAGAGGCGTTGTTGAAATGTATACAACATCTTTCCTCCCTGGGAATGATATTTCCAATTCCAGTGCAGGAACAGGGTCTTGAGTTCTACTCCAACCTATTTGTGGTTCCCAAAAAAGAGGGAACTTTCTGTCCCATTCTAGACTTGAAGTGTCTAAACATGTTTATCAAAGTTCCATCCTTCAAGATTCCATTCTTCCTTTAGAACAAGAGGGTCAGTTCATGACAACCATAGACCTAAAGGATGCATATATTCATGTTCCTATTCATGTGGACCATCAAAGATTCCTGAAATTTGCCTTTCTGGACAAACATTTCCAGTTTGTGCCCTTAGATTTGGTCTAGCCATGGCTCCCAGAATTTTTTCAAAGGTTCTGGGGGCTCTTTTGGCAGTGATCCATTCTCGTGGCATTGCTGTGGCACCCTACCTGGACGACATATTACTTCAGGCACAATCTTTTTAACTAGCAAAATCTCACACATAGATATTGTTGTCTGTTCTTCGTTCCCACTGATGGAATGTGTATCTGGAAAAATCTCCCTTTCCCCTGCTACAAGAGTAGTGTTCTTAGGGACCGTAGGGATCATAAAGAATTTTCTGACAGAGGTCAGTAAAAACAAAATAATTTCCTCTTGCCTCTCTCTCTTCAAGCTTCTGCTCATCCTTTAATGGGGAGCAGTCTGGAATTCGTTACAAGCTCAGGGCATTTGTACTTTGGAGGAGTCTGCTCTTCCCATCAACATCTTGGAGTTGAGGGTGATTTACAATGATCTATTGGCTTGGCCTCAGTTGTCCTCAGCCCAGTTTATCAGGTTCCAGTCAGACAGCATAACCTCTGGGGCTTACATCAATCACCAGGGAGGAACTCAGAGTTCCTTAGCCATGAAGGAGGTTACTCGGATTCTTCAGTGGGCAGAGACCCACAATTGCTGTACAATTAAAAAAGAAAGAAAGGCACTCCAATGGTTCAGAAAATCACAACAGAAATAAGCTCAAAATACCCCTCCGCTGAATGTTACTCACAGAGGTAGCGCAATATATTACAGTGCAAGTCAGGCAGGCTGGATGAATCAGAGCCCACCAGCTGGCTCACTCCGGATAACAGGTCCAACACCCTGTGTGTGCTGTATATAAAAAGAGACAGGGGAGGGGGAAAGAGGCTCCAATGGTGCAGACAATAACAACAAATATTGATGATATTCAAAATCGCCCCTCCAATGAATAATACTCATAAAAAGAGAACACTATATTACAGTGCAAGTCAGGCAGGCTGGATAGATCAGAGCCCACCAGCTATCTCACTCCGGCAAGCAGGTATCATATATAGAACAGTCTCAAAATAAATCTTTATAAAAACAACACACCCCTGTAGGTAAGGGGTAATTTATTGTGAACAAAGTTAAAATCTAAAACAATCTGCTTGTCATTTAAAAAATTGTACAACATTTCTGCCCCCCTCCTCATTACCATTCCATACAAAATGAGGTTGTCTATAAAACAGCCATAGTAGATAACACAATTGCTGTCTATCTGCCATCCACATTCCAGGAGTAGACAACTGGGAAGCGGATTTTCTGAGCAGACAGACTTTTTATCCCAGGGATTGGTAACTCCATCCAGAGGTGTTTTACAGCTTAGTCCTTAAATGGGGGTTGCTGGAGTTAGATCTGATGGCGTCCTGTCAGAACGCCAAGCTTCCAAGGTATGATTCAAGGTCAAGAGATCCGCAGGCTGTTCTGATAGATGCTCTGGCGGTTCCTTGGGTTTTCAGGTTGGCATACCTGTTTCCTCTGTTTGCTCTCCTTCCATGGGTCATTGCTCATATCAAACAGGAGAGGGTGTCAGTGATTCTAATAGCCCCTGTTTGGCTTTACACGATCTGGTTTACAGACCTAGTGGAGATGTCATCTCTCCCACCTTGGAGACTACCTCTGAGGAAGGACCTCCTGATTCAGGGTCCCTTCCTTTATTTAAATCTCATTTCTCTGAAGCAGACTGCTTGGAGATTGAATGCTTAATTCTGTCTAAGCATGGTTTTTCTGAGTTGGTCATTGAGACCATGATTCAGGCTTGCAAGCCTGTTACTAGAAAGATTTACCATAAGATATGGTGTAAATATCTTTATTGGTGTGAACCCAAGGGCTACTCTTGGAGCAGAATTAGAATTCCTAGAATTGTATCTTTTCTTCAGGAAGGTCTGGAGAAGGAATTTTCAGTCAGTATCCTGAAGGGTCAGATTTCTGATTTATCAGTCTTACTACATAAACGTTTGGCGGATGTGCAAGATGTGCAATCTTTTTGTCAGGCCTTGGTCAAAATCAGGCCTGCCTTTAAGTCTGTTGCTCCTCCTTGGAGCCTTAACCTTGTTCTTAAAGTTTTACAGCTGACTCTCTTTGAGCCGTTGCATTCCATAGACATTAAGTAGTTATCTTGGAAGGTTTTGTTTCTTGTTGCTCTCTCTTTTGCTCGAAGAGTCTCGGAACTGTCAGCTTTGCAGTGCGATTCCCCTTATCTTATTTTTCATGCCGATAAGGCGGTTCTGCGTACTAAGTTAAGTTTCCTTCCTAAGGTTGTTTCTAATTAAAATATCAATCAGGAAATTGTTGTTCCCTCTCTGTGTCCATCCTAATCCTTCTTCTTCCAAAGAACATTTGTTACACAATTTGGATGTTGTACGTGCTCTTAAATTCTACTTACAGGCGACTAAGGATTTTCGCCAGTCCTCTGCCCTCTTTGTCTATTTCTCTGGGAAACGTAAAGATCAGAAAGCTACTGCTACTACTCTTGCTTTTTGGTTACAAAGTATAATTATTTTGGCTTATGAGACTGCTGGACAGCAGCCTCCTGAGAGAATTATGGCTCATTCCACAAGAGCTGTTTCCTCTTCTTGGGATTTCAAAAATGAAGCTTCTGGGGAACAAATTTGCAAGGCTGCAACTTGGTCATACTTTTTCAAAATTTTACAAATTTTATACTTTTGCCTCAGCTGAGGCTTTTTTTGGGAGAAAGGTTCTTCAAGCGGTGGTGCCTTCTGTTTAGGACTGCCTGTCTTGTCCCTCCCTATTTATCTGTGTCCTCTAGCTTGGGTATTAGTTCCCAACAGTAATTACTCAAGCCGTGGACTCACCATATCTTGGGAAAGATAAACAGAATTTATGCTTACCTGATAAATGTATTTATTTATGGATATGGAGAGTCCATGGCCCCACCCTTTATTTTAAGACAGTTGTTCTTTTGACTATAACCTCAGGCACCTCTACACCTTGTGTTACTCCTTTTTCTCCATTTCCCTTTAGTCGAATGACTGGGGGTTGTGGGTAAGGGAGTGATACTTAACAGTTTAACTGTGGTGCTCTTTGTCTCCTCCAGCTGGCCAGGAGTGATATTCCCATTTCCCAACAGTAATTACTCAAGCCGTGGACTCATATCCAGAAAGAAATACATTTATCAGGTAAGCATAAATACTGTTTTTTAGAGCCCATAAAGCAATTGTAGAACCATGTTGTAACCTAGGTTTCCATTATCTTATTTTATCTGCTAAGGCCAATTAGGGACAGCTATAAATAAGTCACTACTACAATGTGCTGTGTAGTATATTGCAGGGATTTGTCTGGTGTATGCAGTTGCATAAAAATTTGAGAGCTCACAATTTCTATAAATAAATTGCATGGGAGAAAATAAATAATGAACATATATTGCAGTTTTTTAATACACATAATTAAATATAATACCCAATACGGACATTAAAAACAAAATAAAAGCATAGAATTGAGGATATTCCTAGCTCCCCTCCAGTCATGGGTTTTGCCATGATGATATTTAGCTATCACTATATTACAGTGCTGAGAAGTTTGAACATACATGTGCAGCAACTCTCCTTCAGATATCTATAGTAAAACCTAGGTTTCAAAATGGTGGCACCCATAATTAGAGGGAAGTACATGAAATGAATTTGTTTAATATCCCTTTACTTTAAGAGACAGATGTGCCTGGGAATCCAAGGACCCCAAATGTACAGGAATACAACTGGCATATAACAGGACAAATGAAAACTTGAATTGCAATCAATGCCACTTTATACAAAGTATAATAAACAAGCAGAAATACTACAAAATAACTGCAATAGAAAGCATATACTGTATACAATGTATTCCCCTTTATATTTTATTGCATGTATTCACTGATGTTCTATGCTGCATTTATTTACTGAAGAAACAAGGATTTATTATAATTTGTTTAATGTTATTATTATTTATGTATAAAGTGCCAAAATACATTACTGGAACTTTTTAAAAGCTTTTTAAAATTGTGTTTGTTTTCTGTCCAAAATAAAAAAAAACACATGCAGATTACTGCATCACTGCTGGATAAAATGATCCAATTTATGTGTCATAAGTGAAGAAAATTGCAATAAACTGTAGTGACAGTATGGGATTTAGTTTTTGCACAGTTTTCAAACTTCAGCTACTCAAGCAGATATAAACTGGTCTTCTCTCACCATCATGTATAACGTGTAGTTAAGATGGCAGAAGGCTGAATGTAAGACAGTGAGGAAAAGACTGCAAAAATAAGCATTACAATTATTATTATCATTTTTTTTTATAGTGCCACAAAATTACATATTAGACATGCACACAGACAAAAAATAGTTTCAGACAAATTATTCAACATTCATCATGAAAAAAATATTAATTCTGTTTGATATTTTTATTATTTGAGAAATTAATTCAGAACTAATTTATTAATGAAAATATATAGGACCATTAGCTCCCAGGAGAAATATCTTCAGGGCAGGAGAAGCATGATTAAGGGTAAACAACCCAAAACGTTGGTTGTTTTTCCTTTGTGTGTCTTACTGAAAGATTTCTGAATAAAGACAAACATTTTCTTCATTCATTTGATGCTGTGGACATTCCTTTTTAACTTTATTAGTGCAAGGTCTATTACTTCCTCTCACAGTGCCACAAGGGGGTTGGGGTCACAACAGGAAGGCTAAACTAGTGTTTAGTGAATACAAAAAAAACAAAAAACCAGGAAATCCGTTTTGCCCATGCTCAGAAAAGGCAGAATGCAACTTAAGTTTAAAACTTGTCAGCTCCCTCATCTCTAAGGGCAGTGGCTACATTGAGAATTTCTAAGTGCTCATTTTGCAAAAAGAAAAAAAAGTATGTTGTTTTTCTGTTTGTATGTTTTTTTTACAATCTGTTTATTTTTAGGTGTACTTTGATTTTTTTTTTTATATATATTTTTTTTTATTAAAGGGGTACTGTTTCATATCCCTTTAAATATGAGACAACTGTTTATTTTGTAAGAAAAACTGTAAGTGTTGTTAATTTAGATTACTTCTTTTTAAGGCAAATTATAAACCTTTATAAATGTTTAAATAGTCACATAAAATCTTCTACTTTATTGTAAGTTACAATAATAATAATAATAATAATAATAATAACCATGCTATTTAGTTCCAAATTCTTACTTTTGGTAGAAAAATATGAAACATCACCAGAAGCAAAACTCATAATAAAGTTAGAAGAGAGAATAGTTACTTAGCAGTTCTATAGTACGCCGCAAGACCTTCAAAGCACTGACAGGTTCAGTGTGTAACTAATTGCTTGGCATGAACAAAGCCTTTTAGGTGGTATAAATTCTGCAACAGAGAGTATTTTCAAAGAATCAAAGGAAAAGAAATAATAAAGAATACACATAAAAGACTGAAATAACTGTGTCAGATCTGCTGTAACAGAACCTTTTTACATCTATTGGTTGTCACTTCAGCTGTAAGCAACAGTTGCGCATTTGTGCACAGTGTCCTTGGCGGTAACAAGCCCTTGGTTGAATAGAAGGCTGCATGTACTATTGGTTTGTAAAAAGAAAACAGTTTTTCAATTAATTAGTAATCTGCAGAAACTAGAGTCATTGTCAGTGAGAAGTAACAATATGCTGTCTAAATGTATATTCTTTTCAAAAGATATGTAAGCAGACCTGAAGATGTGACCCTGGGATTCCATGTAACATCAAGGTATTTAATGGTAGAATTAGTCTATTATTATTAAAATAAATTACAGTTAAAAGTGACAATTTACTTCAAATATTTTAAAGAGACACTGAACCCAAATTTTTTCATTCATGATTCAGATAGAGCATGCAATTTTAAGCAACTTTCTAATTTACTTCTGTTATCAATTTTTCTTCGTTCTCTTGATATCTTTATTTGAAAAAGAAGGCATCTAAGCTAAGGAGCCAGCAAATTTGTGGTTCAGAACCATGGACAGCATTTGTTTATTGGTGCTGTCCAATCAGCAAGGACAACCCAGGTTGTTCACCAAAAATGGGCCGGCATCTAAACTTAAATTCTTGCTTTTAAAATAAACATACCAAGGGAATGAAGAAAATTTGATAATAGGAGTAAATTAGAAAGTTGCTTAAAATTGCATGCTCTATCTGAATCATGAAAGAAAAAAATTGGGTACACTGTCCCTTTAAGTCTAGTGTGTATATACATGGGCAGCAGTTAAACAAGTTAAAACATTGAAATCAATTGTTAGTTAAAACTGCTTAAAGGGACAGTCTAGTCAAGATTAAACTTTTGTGATTCAGATAGGGCATGCAATTTTAAACAACTTTACAATTTACTTTTATCATCACATTTGCTTTGTTCCCTTGGTGGTATTTTTGAAAAGCTAAACCCAGGTAGGTTCAAAATGATTTCTAAACCGTTGAAAGTTTTTTTTACAGTTAGACCAGTGCTAGTTCATATGTGTCATATAGATAACAGTGTGCTCACTCCCGTGATGTTATTTAGGAGTCTGCACTGATTGGCTAAAAAGCAAGTCTGTCAAAATCACTGAGATAAGGGGGCAGTCTGCAGAAGCTTAGATACAAGGTAATCACGGAGGTAAAACGTGTATTAATATAACTGTGTTGGTTATGCAAAACTGAGGAATGGGTAATAAAGGGATTAGCTATGTTTTTAAATAATAAAAATTCTGGTGTAGACTGTCCCTTTAAGTATAGATAGAAGCCCTCAGGAAATGCATATTTGTGCATGTCTAAATACTGCTGTATCAATGCTCAGTGGTTGATTTGGAGATTATGTGTTTTTAAAAAGCACTAATGTATTTTAATGTATAACAACTCTCCTTTAGGTGGAGCAAATATACATTTTGAGTAAAGCATCAATTTAAGGATTAGCTTGCAAGCCTGTGAAACATAACATGATGAACTGTTTGTGAGGAAGTAAATGGTGAGGTTTGTGTGTATGTTTTTATGTGTGTGCGTGAGGAGTATATATGGGGGTGTATAAGGGTAGGATAAAGCTTGTTTTTTGACAAAGTCGGTACATCCCAAACGCATATGACCCGAGCTACTTAATGAACTGTGAAATGCACTCTTTTTAGGATTGCCAGAATCAGAGGGCCCAGGTGCAAGGGTTGCCATACTGCCGCTGAAAAATACATATGTCAGGGTTTTAATAACTGAACACTATTCAAAACATCTCTTTAAGCAGTCACTGACATATGTATTTTTTTTACAACAGGAGACAAGATATATATATATATATATATATATATATATATTACATATATAAAAATGACTTTAATGTCCCTTTGAATTAACATACAGTACTTGGCACAGAAACATATATAGAAAGCAGTGGTGCACTTTTTAATACATTGGCTGCTTTTTTTTTTGCAATATAATTATTTGTAGAAGCTTTACTTACTCTGTATATATCAATAAGTCATATTAGTTTTGTAACCCATCATTTTCTTCTTTGACTTTCCTCTAATCTACATTTTTGTCATTTACTACTGATAGGGTATGGGACTATTTCACTTATGCAAAACATATCATTTTTTTTACTGGCATGTGATCAAATAACCCTCCGGATCTAATATAAAATAGAGGTTTATGTACTGTTTATGAAGACCAGAATAATGAATATATTTTTTTCTATTCAGAATATTTGACCTCAGTAAGTAATGTCATTGCCTTCTATGTTAATATTAATTGAGGTACACTCCATAACTCGGGAATGTACAATCTCTGACTGGAGGGCAACAGACAGAGGACACTTCATAGCAAAAGTTAATGAAGAATAACATAATAGAACCTAATGTACTCAGAAATGTGCTGTCACAATTGGATTTTCACCATTCATTTTAAAGTTCAACCTTTCAGTGTCACTTATAATGTGTATAATATATGAACACGTACACAGAGAGCACAAATGTTACAGAAATGCCTGTTTGCCGATCGTTATATTGATCACAACATATTTATTAATGTATCAAGCTCATGATTTTATTAGAGTGCACAGTACGTGCAATATTACATAAATATATGCATGTGGCAATGTATGTAGGTTATTTTTATATGGCTTTATATTGTTCTTGTAACTATTAAATTAGAATGGACTATGCAGCATAAGACAGAAAAAAAAAACATTTCAATACAGAAAGGAGAAAGAAAAAAAAAATCTTCTAACGAGTGAAGCATATCATCTGCATGTATAAGGCTCTCAAATTTTCCTCCCATTTAATTGGAAATCAGCTAAGTGAATAATTGTTACAAATGCAGAATTACCGCGCCAGACTGAGCCCTAAACAAGTCTGTAAATGAGGCAGGGCATATGTACAATTCTCCTTGTCATTTTGCTACTTCAGATGCTACAAGCTGCAATAGCATTGATTTTACAAAAAGTGTGTTATATTTAGGGAGATCCTAAAACATTTAAAGGGACAGTCTACACCAGAATTTTTATTATTTTAAAAGATAGATAATCCCTTTATTACACATTTCCCAGTTTTGCATAACCAACACAGTTATAATAATATAATTTTAACCTCTGTGATTATCTTGTATCTAAGCCTCTGCAAACTGCCCCTTTTTCAGTTCTTTTGACAGACTTGCAGTCTAGCCAATCAGTGCCTGATCCCAGATAACTTCACGTGCACAAGCACAGTGTTATCTATATGAAATACGTGAACTTACACCCTCTAGTGGTGAAAAACTGTTAAAATGCAATCTGAAAGAGGTGGGCTTCAAGGTCTAAGAAATTAGCATATGAACCTCCTAGGTTAAGCTTTCAACTAAGAATACCAAGAGAACAAAGCAAAATTGGTGATAAAAGTAAATTGGAAAATTGTTTAAAATGACATGCTCTATCTGAATCATGAAAGTTTATTTTGGCCTAGACTGTCCCTTTAATGTGAAAATGGCTTAATGTAGCTTAATGAGTAAAAAAGTGACCAAATGTTAATCAATTGCTGCATAATTTTGCACAACCCAAGATTTCCACTATCCAAGCCTATCCTAGAAGTTTCATGGATTTTGGAATTCCACAAGGCAAATGAGTGACATTAAGCTTGTTTTTTGGGGAGCTTAATGTGGCTTAACGTACAAAATTGAACTTAGATGTTAACCAATTTCCACCAAACTTACCACAATACATTAATCTATGGATTCAAACATATTCTGAAAATTTCAGAACATTTGAATAAACATACCAAAAGTTATTCACATTTAACTATTTTTTTACAATCCTAAAACATTTAATGTGAGCAGCTTAATGTAAAAAGAGCTTAATGTACCAAAATTCACCTAAACATCGATCAATTGCCTTGAAACTTGGCACAAACTCAGTTTGTCACTTTTCAAACCTATCCTAGAAGTTTCATGGTATTTGGTTTCCCCCAAGGCAAATGAGTGACATTAAACTTGTTTTTTTGGGGAGCTTAATGTGGCTTAACGTACAAAATTGAACTTAGATCTTAACCAATTTCCCCCAAACTTCTCACAATATATTAATCTATCTATTCAAACATATTCTGAAAATTTCAGGAAATTTGATAAAACATACCAAAATTTATTCGCATTTAACAATTTTTTTTACAATCCTAAAACATTTAATGTGAGTAGCTTAATGTAAAAAGAGCTTAATGTACCAAAATTCACCAAAACTTCAATCAATTGCCTTGAAACTTGGCACAAACTCAGTTTTTCACTTTCCAAACCTATCCTAGAAGTTTCATGGATTTTGGTGTCCCACAATGCAAATGAGTGACATTATGCTTGTTTTTTGGGGGAGCTTAATGTGGCGTAATGAGTAAAAAAGTGGCCAAATGTTAATCAATTGCTGCATAATTTTGCACAACCCAAGATTTTCACTATCCAAGCCTATCCTAAAAGTTTCATGGATTTTGGAATTCCACAAGGCAAATGAGTGACATTAAGCTTGTTTTTTGGGGAGCTTAATGTGGCTTAATGTACAAAATTTATCTTAGATCTTAACCAATTTCCCCCAAACATCCCACAATACATTAATCTATCTATTCAAACATAGTCTAAAATTTTCAGGACATTTGATAAAACATACCAAAACTTATTTACATTCAACAGTTTTTTTACAATCGTAAAACATATGGGGGCTTATTTATCAAAGCGTCAATCTCAGTGCGTTTGCAGGCATCAATATGCTCGCCAGACATTGCTGCCGTGGATCCACATACAATGCTCTTATTTATAAAAAAACACGTCAAAAACATGTGCGTCAAGTATGGTGCGATGAGCATCGGACTGTTGTTAACTAACAGTCATCGATGTTGCAGTTATTCAGGTTTTTCCTGAGAGAAGCGCTCAACCTGAGAACAAACAATAGCATAATAGCTTGTTCTATGGCTAGTTACCACCCAAGAAGCAGCCTCTTTTTGCCCAACATGTGCCTTTCACAGAGAAGAACTTTCCTGAAGCATATCAGTCTGATCCTGACTTCACAGTACAGCCCAGCCCCAAAATACCAGGCAATTCTTCTCTGAACGAGAGATACAGCAAAACCCCAGATGTACGTTTTGGCCTATTGTGGGCCTCGTCAGTGAGGTGCAGACATATCTCTCTAGGCACACTGAGCATGTCTGGATTCCCGCATCACACATAGGGAGACTTCCCTAAGTGTCATAATTTGCATATATATATATATATATATATATATATATATATATATATATATATATATATATATATATATATATATATGTGTGTGTGAGTGTGTGTGTTATGTCAGAAATATTTTGCAAACATATTTACATGTCCCTAAATTCCTTTTTTTGTTATAAACAATGTTGTCTTTCATGTCTCTGTGTTTATTTATACCAATATATGTATATAGTGTAAATGTATTATTATTCTGAGCAGGAATAGTTGTGAATATAACATGTCATCAGGGTATCATATGTATTTATTTACAATCAATGGATATTTTAAGAGCTGGGCCAGTTTTCTCTCTGTACCTGTGTAACCCCTCTGGATTGCAATCTAGTTTTAAAAACCACCCCTACACAGGTGTTATAAAATCGTCTGGCATATAAGATGACATTTCTTAATGAAAATGAAATTCAAGAGAAGGAAGAAATACACTAAAAATAGCATGACAGTAAAGAGGTGATTTTAATTTCTGCTGTTTCTGAATCATGACAGTTTAATGTTAGGTGGGCTATCCCTTTGAGCTTTCAGTTTAAGATTATATTGAATCAAACATCATTCAAATTTTAAAATCATTGTCTAAAATATTACATTGTGTGTCCTAATGTCAGAATCAATGTTTATCTTTAATACTAATTACACATATACATACTTTCAAAGTATAATACACAATGTAACAGATAGGACTTACAAGTTCTGATGGGTGATCAATGACACAAGTATCAAGCAATTTTATTCGTTAGTGATACTATACAATGTATATTTAAATTTGATTAGCTGATGTCATAAATCATGTGATTATGCATATCCTTATCAAAAGTGGTGGAAAAAAATGTGTGGGTTGTCTAGCAGTATTGCGTCATATTTGGTGCGAAAAGTGTTGCATCAAATTTGGTACGAAGTGGTGAGTGGGACTTGTATTACATGCCTTAAACATGGTGTATATAGATTTATCCAAAAAAACAAAAAAAATAAAAAAGGAGGTTAGCTATATTATGTTATGTATTTATTTAATTTGAAGCTCTATATCTACTAGTGCACCTAGTTTGGAGCAATAATATTGTCCTCTTGCTTTGTAATAATAGACAAAGATGTAACATAATCCATAAGTAGTAATGTATTTCATTTTTATCCCTATATCTACTAGTGAATCAAAATTAAAGCATTACTTTGCACCAAATTTGGAGCAATAATATTGTTTGATTTAGAAAGAGTATAGAATTTTAATAAAGTTTATAATTTACTTTTATTATCTAATATGCTTTATTGTCTTGCAGAAATCGAACATAACCTTCCTGTGTTTTCAGACTCCAATTGATTTCTATGGCATCCGCGGCCTCAAGGGTAGCGGTTTGAATGATCGGTATGCTGCGCTGGAATAGACGCAAGTGTACCTGTTAAATGTTTGGTAAATTGGAAAAAGGGTCATATAGAGTCGAATGTGTATTTGAAACATCTTGGATGACGCAAGCATCGATCTGCGTCAGATTGAGATCGCGGGAGGGTATATTATGTCACACATTTCAACATTTGACGATCTTGACACTTTGATAATTACGGCAGATTCCATTTGCATCAGATATGACATGAGATTCTAGTGGATTCCATCGTATTATCAGTTGAAGCTTTGATAAATTGGACCCTAAATGTTTTAGGATTGTAAAAAAATGGTTTAATGTAAATAACTTTTGGTATGTTTTATCAAATGTCCTAAATTTTTCAGAATATATTTGAATAGATAGATTAATGTATTGTGAGCAGTTTGGGGGAAATTGGTTAACATCTAAGTTCAATTTTGTACGTTAAGCCACATTAAGCTCCCCAAAAAAACAAACTTAATATCACTTATTTGCCTTGTGGGAAACCAAATACCATGAAACTTCTTGGATAGGTTTTGAAAGTGAAAAACCGAGTTTGTGCCAAGTTTCAAGGCAATTGATTGATGTTTAGGCAAATTTTGGTACATTAAGCTCTTTTTTGCGTTAAGCCATTCACGTGAAGGGGCTTATTTATTATGTGTCTGTCTGACATGATCCGATCAGCGGATCATGTCCGACAGACATCGCTGAATGCGGAGAGCAATACGCTCTCCACATTCAGCATTGCACCAGCAGCTCTTATGAACTGCTGGCGCAATGCTGCCCCCTGCAGATATGCGGCCAATCGGCCGCTAGCAGGTGGCTGTCAATCAACCTGATCGTATTCGATTGGGTTGAAATGTGGCGATGTCTGTCCGCTTCCTCAGAGCAGGCGGACAGGTTATGGAGCAGGGGTCTTTAGACCGCTGCTTCATAACTGGTGTTTCTGGCAAGCTTGAAGGCTCGACAGAAACATGGGCCCTCAAGCTCCATACGGAGCTTAATAAATGGGCCCCGAAATGTTTTAGGATTGTTAAAAACATATTTAAATGTGAATAACTTTTGTTATGTTTTATCAAATATCCTTACATTTTCAGAATATGTTTAAACAGATAGATTAATGTATTATAGGAAGTTTGAGTGAAATTGGTTAACATCTAAGTTCAATTTTGTACATTAAGCTACATTAAGCTCCCCAAAAAACAAGCTTAATGTCACTCATTTGCCTTGTGGGAAACCAAATACCATGAAACTTCTAGGATAGGTTTGAAAAATGACAAACTTAGTTTGTGCCAAGTTTCAAGGCAATTGATCGATGTTTAGGTGAATTTTGGTACATTAAGCTCTTTTTACATTAAACTGCTCACATTAAATGTTTTAGGATTGTAAAAAAATTATTAAATGTGAATAACCTTTGGTATGTTTTATCAAATTTCCTGAAATTTTTAGAATATGTTTGAATAGATAGATTAATGTATTGTGGGAAGTTTGGGGGAAATTGGTTAAGATCTGAGTTCAATTTTGTACGTGAAGCCACACTAAGCTCCCCAAAAAACAAGCTTAATGTCACTCCTTTGCCTTGTGGGACACCAAATACCATGAAACTTCTAGGATAGGCTTGGATAGTGGAAATCTTGGGTTGTGCAAAATTATGCAGCAATTGATTAACATTTGGCCACTTTTTTACTCATTAAGCCACATTAAGCTCCCCAAAGAACAAGCATAATGTCACTCATTTGCCTTGTGGGACACCAAAATCCATGAAACTTCTAGGATAGGTTTGGAAAGTGAAAAACTGAGTTTGTGCCAAGTTTCAAGGCAATTGATTGAAGTTTTGGTGAATTTTGGTACATTAAGCCCTTTTTACATTAAGCTGCTCACATGAAATGTTTTAGGATTGTAAAAAAATTGTTAAATGCGAATAACTTTTGGTATGTTTTATCAAATTTCCTGAAATTTTCAGAATATGTTTGAATAGATAGATTAATATATTGTGAGAAGTTTGGGGGAAATTGGTTAAGATTTAAGTTCAATTTTGTACGTTAAGCCACATTAAACTCCCCAAAAAATAAGCTTAATGTCACTCATTTGACTTGTGGGAAACCAAATACCATGAAACTTCTAGGATAGGTTTGGAAAGTGACAAACTGAATTTTTGCCAAGTTTCAAGGCAATTGATCGATGTTTAGGTGAATTTTGGTAGATTAAGCTCTTTTTACATTAAGCTGCTCACATTAAATGTTTTAGGATTGTAAAAAAATAGTTAAATGTGAATAACTTTTGGTATGTTTTATCAAATTTCCTGAAATTTTCAGAATATGTTTGAATCCATAGATTAATGTATTGTGGTAAGTTTGGTGGAAATTGGTTAACATCTAAGTTCAATTTTGTACGTTAAGCCACATTAAGCTCCCCAAAAAACAAGCTAAGGGCTCCATGTACTAAGCCGTCAATTAATCCGTCATTTTAGACGCGGATAAACTCGCCGTTACTCGCCGCGGGCGAAATGGTGTCCGCTGTCACTATGTACTAATAATCCCCCAATAAATAGACAAGTCTAGCCCACCGCGAGCAGTGGCGGATTATTGATAAATTTGACGCCTCGCTCGCCGCGACTAAGCTGATGTACTTAACTTTCAGTTGAATTGTCTGGCCAATTATTAACACGTGACATGCAAGGTGTCACGAACATCATAGTAGTCGCGGGAATAGAATTTTGCTCCTATAAAAGTTCAACTTATCTAAACAACTTTATTATTGTTCAAAATTTTTTGAAGAGTGATAACAGAGCGTTATTTTTGTAATATTTATTTACAATTTGGATATGGCTACATCTGGATCTGATAATATATAAATATTAATATAAAAATAATTATAAAGATTCAGTGGCGTCACTAGGGTTGGTGTCACCCGGTGCGGTAAGTCATGGTGTCACCCCCCCCCCCAGAAAGCAGACACACACAAAAACACAGGAAAACACACATACAAACACTCAGACACACTTAAAAACATACTCAGATGCACACACAAACACTCAGAAACACACTCAGACACACACACAAAAACACACACACAAAAACACTGAGACACACAAAAACTCAGACACACACATACAAAATATGTAAACTGCACTGCATTAATTAGGAAGCTCATGCCTAGAGCTGCTCCCTGGCTCAGCAGAACATCAAATGAAAGATAAACAGAGCACTCTAAAATAAATCACTGAAGAAAAGGTTTAGGCATGCAAACTATGAAAATTCTGCACTCTGACTCTGTTCCAAGTCTGTCAGTGCACAGCCCTGGGCCGCATGTCACTGAGCAGTGAGCACAGATAGGCAGGCAGGTTTAGGCTAGCAGCGCAACTTTGCAAGCCCCACGGCACATCCACAACATTCATAGTGAAATTGGGCAGGGGAGGAGCAAAGTACAAACAAGCAAAAGCAGCCGGGAAAACTATTTGTTGAAGTTGCAGCACTGGCTCAAGGGGCAAACAAATTGTGTGTCTACAACTTCCCCAGTCCCACTAATGTTCACAAATGCCAGCCTCTAATAAAATAATCTATGCATCTCAACATTGTATTTCTTTGAATTTCAATAAAATTTAAAAAAAAAAAAAAAAAAAAAAATTTTTTTTTTTTTTTTTTTTGGTGTCACCCCCTGGAGGGTGTCACCCGGGTGCGGCCCGCCCCCCCCGCCCCCCCCTAGTGACGCCACTGTAAAGATTGACAACTATACAATACAAATTTAAAATATAGATTACTCTTTAATTACAGTCGACAAATTTGGCGCAATTTATGTACATGGAAATGAGAGACAAATTAGACGCCAGTTATGCTGTACAATGCTGATATTACTGCCTTTTATATATGTCTAGACTGGCGTCTAGATTGACTTTCCTATTGTTTTGTACCTTGCCCGCCACCTAAAAGGTGGCGAGGCAAAAATAACGAGGTGGGAACGGAAATTGTAGCGAGCGGACAAATAGATTTTTTAGTACATTTGTTTTTGGCGAGTTGGTGGTCAAATGTGTCTAATTACAGTGAAAAATGGAGAGGTAGCGAGGTTTGGCGGATAAGTACACTCGCAATTTTAAAGATGCGAGTTTGAACATAGTTGACGACTTTGTACATATCAGTTTGCGAGTTTTGACGCGAACTTTGTTGCGGGTAGCTCGCTGACTGCTTAGTACATGGAGCCCTTAATGTCACTCATTTGCCTTGTGGAATTCCAAAATCCATGAAACTTCTAGGATAGGCTTGGATAGTGGAAATCTTGGGTTGTGCAAAATTATGCAGCAATTGATTAACATTTGGTCACTTTTTTACTCATTAAGCTACATTAAGCCATTTTCACATTAAATGTTTTAGGATGTCCCTTATATTTATCTTCAATCACATATTGTTTTTATGATTATTTATTTGAAACATTTACAATATATATATATATATATATATATATATATATATATATATATATATATATATATGGATAGATAGAAAAATACAGCTAAAGGATTGGTTTAATCT
This sequence comes from Bombina bombina, assembly GCF_027579735.1. Taxonomy (NCBI): domain Eukaryota; kingdom Metazoa; phylum Chordata; class Amphibia; order Anura; family Bombinatoridae; genus Bombina; species Bombina bombina. The sequence continues at coordinate 678,867,608 of NC_069501.1, read as the reverse complement.
AAATTTCTTTTTAATGTGTTTACAATGACTTGTTATACCAGCTGCAGAATGTAAAATGTGAGAGAAATTGCTTGTTTAGGTCTATTTTGTATTTGAGATAGCTGGTTTTGTTTTGTTTTTCAAACCACATTCCATCAAAATGGGTTTAACTTGCAGGGAAATCAGATATCCTTAGTTTATCACTTTCTGTACACATATACTTTTTTATATTATTTCTGTAAAATAAAGCGCCAATACTGAGAACGTCTGCTGGCTATGTTTACACAGGTTTTCTTTAACCTAAGAAACTTTTTGTATAGGTAGGGACACCACAAGCAAAATCAGCTATTTTTAAATGTCAAAATAAAGTAAAAAGAGCGGTTTGTAAACAATTGAATACACTCCAGCAGGTAAAATGGACCATTGGAAACAAATTAACCTTTTAATGCCGTTATGCCGTTCTATTCCGTCATAATTACACTGGGCTTTAAAGCCGTTATGACGGAATAGAACGTCATAGCCAACGGCTGTCCTGAAGTCTTCTGTGCTTCCAGGATTTGATCGTGGTATGGAGGGCATTCCTATGGTTGTAGGGACGCCCCCCAGACGTGATCCAATAATTGAAATCTCGCGATCGAGCACACGATTTCAATTTGTCTACATCGGAACAGTTATTCCGATGTAAACACTTTAACCCAGTCGTGAAAGGGTTAAAGTATATACAAATTCAAGGTAAACTGTCCCTTTAAGCATTAGTTACAACACCATGAAGTTGTTGCTTCCTTTAAATACATAGGGCTAGATAACAAGCAAAGAACCAAACCATCTTAATGTGGTCAAAACATTTTTTAGCTTGCCTTATATTTTTAATGGATTGCACGGAGATTGCTATTAGCAAGCTCATTGCACTCATATTACAAGTAATAAGTGTTGCAATTGAGCACAATCTAATACTGCTTAACAATTTAGTTGTTTTTTGTTTTTTATACCCGATTATCGCATGGTAGTTTGCATAACAAAACATTTGAAAAAGCTATGGAAATAAAGGAATTTATATTATTTAGACTGAAAAAAATATATCAAAGATGTCAAGAAGGTTTTGTGGTAGAATTACAGGGAAAGTCTAGTCAAAATTAAACTTTCATGATTCAAATAGGGCATGCAATTAAAACCAACTTTCCAATGCAATTTTATCATCAAATTTGCTTTGTTTCTCTTTAGTATTCTTTGTTGAAAGCTAAACCAAGGTAGGCTCATATGTAGTATGCAGAGGCTTAGATACAAGATAATCACAGAGTTAAAAAGTGTATTAATATAACAGTGTTGGTTATGCAAATCTAGGGAATGGGTAATTAAGGGATTATCTATCTTTTTAAACAATAAAAAATCTTGAGTATACTGTCCCTTTAAAGGGATATGGTATATGAAAAGGAGCGGGACTTGAAAAGGGTCAAACGTGTATGTGCGTGTATGTGTGTTTTTGTGTATGTATTCATGTGTATACATATACTGTATATGTGAATTGTTTTATGCGTATGTTATACTGAAATGGTAAAGCACATAACTAAATGACGAACTCCAGTCCATTGTGCCCCTATAGAAATCTGTGGTGTGAGGGATTTAACAATGTCCAATAGGCATATATGAACATGCACTGTATTATAGTTCAACTGATAAAAAATATAGAAGACATTAATGGAAGCAGTATAGATTGTGTGTTGTTAATGTACAATAGCACTAACATTTTTGTGCTCCATAATGTACAATTTAAAAAAAAAAAACTGAATGACAGAAAACACATTTTACAAGGTTTCGTGCATTTCTGCATTGTTTAAATTCCAATATTTCAAAATACTAACGGCTAGATTACAAGTGGAGCCCTATTGTTTGATACTCATAATAACACAATCTAATAAAAAAAAAATTAAAAATGCAAAATAACATTATAAGGTCTCAAATATATGAGGTCTCAGGTGTAAGAAAAAAAAGGACCGCAAAACACTTTAACATAGAGATTTTTAAATATGTATATGTATATATATATATGTGTGTTTATATGTGTGTGCATATGTATTTATATATGTGTATATATGTATATGTATTTACAGTATATACATATATATCTATACACTCATCGGCCACTTCATTAGGTACACCTTGCTAGTACCGGGTTGGACCCCCTTTTGCCCTCAGAACTGCCTTAATTCTTTGTGGCATAGATTCTACAAGGTGTTGGAAACATTCCTCAGACATTTTGGTCCATATTGATATGATAGCATCATGCAGTTGATGCAGATTTATCAGCTGCACATTCATGATGTAAATCTCCCATTCCACCACATCCCAAAGGTGCTCTATTGATTGAGATCGGGTGACTGTGGAGGCCATTGGAGTACAGTGAACTCATTGTCATGTTTAAGAAACCAGTTTAAAATAATTTGAGCTTTGTGACATGGTACATTATCCTGCTGGAAGTAGCCATCAAAAGATGGGTACACTGTAGTCATAAAGGGATGGACATGGTCAGCAACAATGCTCAGGTAGGCTGTGGCAGTTAAACAATGCTAAATTGGTACTAAGTGTGCCAAGAAAATATCCCCCACACCATTACACCACCATCACCAGCCTGAACTGTTGATACAAGGCAGGATGGATGCATGTTTTCATAATGTTTACGCAAAATTCTGACCCTACCATCTGAACGTTGCAGCTGAAATCGAGATTTATCAGACCAGGCAGTGTTTTTCCAATCTTCTATTGTCCAATTTTGGTGAGCATGTGCAAATTGTAGCCTCAGTTTCCTGTTCTTAGCTGACAGGAGTGGCACCTGGTGTGGTCTTCTGCTGATGTAGCCCATCTGCTTCAAGGTTCGACATGTCGTGCATTCAGAGATGGTTTTCGGCATACCTTGGTTATAACGAGTGGTTATTTGAGTAACTGTTGCTTTTATATCATCTTGAACCAGTCTGCCAATTCTACTCTGACCTCTGACATCTACAAGGCATGTTTGTCCACACAACTGCCGCTCACAGGATATTTTCTCTTTTTCTGACCATTCTCTGTAAACCATAGAGATGGTTGTGCGTGAAAATCCCAGCAGATCAGCAGTTTTTTAAATACTCAGACCAGTCCATCTGGCACCAACAACCGTGTCACATTTAAAGTCCCTTAAATCCCCTTTCTTCCCCATTTTGATGCTTGATTTGAACTTCAGAAAGTCGCCTTCACTACGTCTAGATGCCTAAATGCATTGAGTTGCTGCCATGTGATTGGCTGATTAGCAATTTGTGTTACCAAGCAATTGAACAGGTGTACCTAATAAAGTGACCGGTGAGTGTATTATATATATATTTTATATATATATATATATATATATATATTTATATTTGTGTGTGTGTGTGTGTGTGTGTATTGGAGGTCTTTGCAGTCACAAAGATAAAAGCATGAAAAATAATATTGATGCAATATTCATATTTAATAAAGTGTTATACTTATACTGTGTATTTACTGTAAATATTTCACATGTTCTGCACATAGCAGTATATATATATATATATATATATATATATAAATATATATGTATTTAAGAAAACAAAGAAACATATTCTGCTATGAGCAGAAAATTGGATTGTGAAATACACAACATTATTGAGCTCAAGCACATACTATCGCTCTTCTCGTAATCTGGCCCTAAGTGGGAAAACAAAGTACAGTATAACCATGGCTAGGATTGATTCTAACAGTGAAGTTAAAATTAAACTTAAAGTGATATTACAGCCAAAATTAGATTACACATGGATTCATTTCATTTGTGAAAAGAAACATTTTTGTAATAAACATGTATTAGCAAAAATGCTTCTAATAAAAGCTATAGCTGTTACAAAAGTGTATTTAAGTATGCACCATGCACCAGCATTTTAAATACAGCACTTGCACAGAGAGCCTAAGGTGCTGGTAATGACTCAATTTGTTAATTTCTGACATGATACAAGCCCCACTGGTACTTTAAGCAGCTGCAGTATTTAAAATGCTGGTGCACTGAGAATATCTAGCTATGCTTCACATTCACATGCAGAGAAAAAAGTTAACACTAAACAGTGATAACTTTTACTAGAAGCATTTTTGCCAATACATTTATACAAAAATGTTTTACTTCAATGATACAATTCATATTTGTGCATTTCAGTTTTGACTGGAATGCCCCTTTAAATTGATTGGATAGACCATTATATCTTAAATTACTTTCCCATTTACTAATATTATCAATTTTGCTGAGATCGCTTGGTATCCTTTGTTAAAGGTTAATTCTATGTGAGCTCAGAAGTTTGCATGAGTTTTTAGCCATCTGGCAGCAGTTTTGACTACATTGTTTATAGCAATGTTACACGTAGTTGCAGACACTGCTGCCTTAGACTGCTACAGACACATGCACTCTCATAGGCTCCTACCAGCCTACCTAGGTTTAGTATTCAACAAACAATAGAACAAAGCAAATTTGATGATCGAAGTAAATTGGATAGTTGTTTCAAATTTCATGCTCTATCTGAATCATGAAAGTTTAATGAATAATCACTTTTACAATCATTTAAAATGAATAAACACTTTTACACTAATACAAATTAGCAAAACCCAACAAACAACCATTATACTGATCCTGAGTATGTTCAAACCAAGTTAGCAAACTAGATAATGGGGTAGATTTAACAAGCAACAGCCTGCCGGAAACATAAGTTAAGAAGTAGCAGTCGTAAGACGCTGCTTCTTAACTTGTCTGACACCTTTTAGGTACGATACGTTTGGGATGATTGACATCCCCTGCTAGCGGCCTATTGGCAGGGGGCCGCATTGCACAAGCATTTCACTAGAAATGCTTGTGCAATGTTAAACGCTGACAGCGTGTGCTGTTGGCATTTAGCAATGTCATGTGGACATGATTCGCTACACTTTCTAAATCATGAAATAAACATCAGCCAAGTCTTAACATTTTTAAAAACAAACATAATTTTTACTGCAGTTAGTTTTCAATAGCCACCCACCATTTTTCTTATTGGAAGGAGCCAATCTAGGGTTTAGTCCACAGACAAAAAAAAGCTAGCCTTTGTCATAAAGTTAGTATACAATGTATTGTTTTGCAGTTGTTATCTGATAAACCAATTAGGGAACGCATATATGTAGCAGAGCTAGCCTTGATAGGTCATCAGGGTACATTTTAATTTTTTAAATAATTAGAAATGGTTAATTTTTTAGAGCTAAATTACATGAAAAGGGCAAAATAAATAATAAAAGTACATTCCAAAGTTGTTTCATTATGTATAATGTTATATACAAACCTCAAGATGTTTACTGTCACTTTAGCCTGTAATTGTCTCACAAAATACCTCAATGTCACATCTCATTTTGCTTGCCTCTTCTTTGAGTTGATTTATGATAAACATTTTAATGCACAATAATAATCTTAGAATCTTATGAATGTTTCAAAATGTAATATATATATATATATATATATATATATATATATATATATATATATATATACAGTATTATATATATGTGTGTGTGTGTGTGTTTCTGTGTGTGTGAACTTGAATGCAACCATGATAAAACAAAGACTAATGAACTATTATCAAAAGCTCTCATGCTGATTAATGTCATACAGCTGGTCTAAGTATTTAGAATTGGCAGGGATAAAATCTAGTAAGAGGATTACATTACTACAATAGGATGTTATTCTAGAGAAAATATTCTTAAAAAAAATATATATATATTTGAATGAATATTTTTGGTCCTTTGTGACATTTAACATTATAAAGAAGTCACATATAGATATAGTACTATGGAGTCAAAAATAGTTAAAAAATGAAACTTTTTTTCAGTTTGTGTTACAGGTCATTGTGTTTTTACGTACAATGGTGAGTTGACTAGGGATATTTTCAAAAAGGCCCTGGTATGATAAACACATTAAACACACTGAGATAATTACAGATAATCTGCAGCCAGCAAGCTCTTTATCACAGCTCAACAGAGGAGAATTGGGAGAAGATACTAGACTGGCGAGGTGCCTTGTGGAGAGGCAAATCGTTCAACATACGTCCAGAAACCATGCTTACAAAAGAATATCATTTGGCTCAGACTTTAGTGCACACAGAGGAGAAACGGATAGAGTTGTTGTTGCTTGACTGATATTCTCAGTCAATTTGTTCATTTTGTCTTAAGATATAGAAATTCCCATAGGCAGGAGTAATTCCCAGAAGAAGGTAGAGGATATATATATATATATATATATATATATATATATATATATATATATATATATATATATATATATATATAAAAGCAAAAATGCCTTTTAGAAAAATAACTACTCATTCAGATATTGTTAGTAAAAAAAAAAGGAAAAAGCTTTGATTGCATTTCAAACATTTTAAGCCAAATAGAAGCAAAAATATATAAATCAATGCCAAGAAATATAGTTTGGTGTAATTAAGCATTGAGCCGGAGCCTCTTTTATCTAAGGACTGTTTTGAGTCCATTTAAACATGTTTAGCATTATATTATTATTTTTTGTCTACACAATTTAAAAATATGCTGATTTTTAAGGACCAATCTAGACTAAAGCCATTAACATTATGCAGTGTAATGATACAGTATAGTGACCCCATTAAGATGGCAGTGACAAGGTCAGTTGCAGAATTTATATGCTCATTGACCTAGATACAAACTTAAATAATCACACTGCTTTTCAATTTTAATTTTCTGAGCCACAAATTAAAATTAGACAATATCTGATTTTTTACTTGAAGCATTTCATTACATTGATTCATGTATGTGAATTCATAAAAATGAACGGAAGATAAGAACAATTTGGCTTAAGTAAATGAGCATTTTTCCTACTAAAAGGAAAAGATTTAAGGTGCACAATTTCCTTTATTTCCTCTGTTCAAAGGTTAACATCGAAGTCTAAAATACTTCTGATGTTAATTTGTGCCTAATCAGTAAAGTATTGCTGAAGATTCCAGACAAAGTGTGGTTTCTCCAATTTAAAATCCTCAGTTTATAAACTAATAAGGCAAGTCTAGACATAAAAATAATATTTTATGCATAAATAGTCATTGCTGCTCAAAGGGGGATTCAAATTTCTGAATAAAGAAAGAAATTGAATTATCAGCCATCATTTTGTATTTAACCTGAAATTCTTCATTAGTTTTAGGAAGTAAAAGTTGAAGCCTAAATATCACATGATGGCCCTGTCTTTGTGTAATTATATGGCAGAGTGCTGATGTGAATAACATGTAAGCAGAATAGGGAGTGTCATAACCTACATTTATCACTTTTTGTTGTGAACATAGACAGTTTTACTGTCAGTGGACTTGTTAATAAGCAATTCTTTGATTTAAATTTAATCAAGGGGTATAAATCACCTGATAACCCTCTCTCATTGATTAAATTGTCATGGTTGCAGCAAAATCAGGCCCAGAAAAAAGCAACCCCCTTTTAAAAGAGGCTTTGATGGAACCTTGGGAGTGATATAGATTATATGCTGCTTGTCGCAAAAGTATCTGTTTCATTTTAACATGGAAAGACCAAATTTAATTTCAGTACATGGAAGGAACATGACTGCAATATCTAAATTGCCTGGTGTCTTACATGAGAGAATTTCTCTTTCATTTTGAGATAATATCATTTTATGGTAGAATTTTAAGTTCTGTTCCATAATCAAGAAAAAGATTAACATTTTAAGCAAGGTTTATGCACGAATATCCATGTACCAAGTGGATGTCTATTGCTGAATGTCTAGTTCTGGGATTCTTCTAAAAACAATTTTTGGGAAACATTTATCTCATCAAGAATAGTTCACTAATATGTTTTATTATTTAGTGGAGAGACCCTTACTTTGCAATACAATGCTCAGTAAAATAAGCTGATGATTTATCCCTGGGCCCTTAGTCTGAAATTGAAATGAGTAGAATATTATTTTTTCCTGACAAATTTTCAAAGCTAATAGCCAGTATAAGAAATAGAAAATGGGGTAAACTTTATTAACACTATTAATGTACTTGTTAAGATACTGTGCAGGGAAAGACATATGAAGTACCATGTCAGCATGCACATGCACATACACATACACAGGTATGCATGCAAGAGAGTGTATAGAAAACAATGGGATTGAATATATTTTTGTAAGACAAGCTAAAGCAAACTATTGATCTTCACTATTAAAAGTAAATGTTCTATTGTAAGCAAGAATATGGAATTTAAAGGGACATGAAACCCAAAACATTTATTTTATGATTTAGGTAGAATATACAATTTTAAACAACTTTCCAATTTACTTGTATTATTTAATTTGCTTCCTTCTCTTGTTATCCTTTGCTGAAAGGTTTATCTAGGAACACTCAGGAGCAGCAAAGAACCTAGGATCTAGATGCAGATTGGTGGCTGCATGTATGTACTGATTGTTATTGGTTCACCCATGTGTTCAGTTAGAAACCAGTAGAGCATTGCTGCTTCTTCAACAAAGCATACCAAGAGAATGAAACAAATTTGATAATAGAAGTAAACTGGAAAGTTGTTTTAAATTTTATGTTCTACCTAAATCATGAAAGAAGTTTTTTGGGTTTCATGTCCCTTTAACAATTGAAATATATCATCACATTTAACAGAATCTCAAATCTATGAGAAAACACTTTAATACGATGTCTGGAAAAACTAAATGCTATTTGCATCATAAATGAGAAAACAAGTAATAGAATATCAAGCAGTCTTGCATGTCTGATTACTCAATTCTTCCCCTCGAAACAATAACTAATAGAAAGTACCTAGAGAATCATAAACTAATAAATTAGTACAAATGATTGCATTGACTGTAAGTGGAGGATTTTGGTAATGTTTAGGTTGTATAAAGCAAACACAGGAAAACATTAAGTGCTAGATTACGAGTGGAGCACTAACAGTTCCGCGCAAGCAAAAAGGGGTTTATCGCGGGTGTTTGCGCGCATCAGATTTACCGCACATTTTACAAGTTGAAAGTAAATGTGATCACTTGAGCACAACTGAAGTTAACGTGCGTCGGATTAGCGCAACATCAGAGCTCTGGTTAACTGTTTTGCAAAACAAAAAAATGTCACAAAACACATAAAAAATTACAAAGTACAGTTATTATAACACCATCTAATAAAATGTATTTAAAAAAAAATATTGTACAAAAAACTGATAGCTCAAAGGTGTAAGAAAAAAAGGCAGGCAAAGGGCTTTAACATAGAAATATGTGTATATTCATTATCTGCTTGCAAAACGGCTAAATAGCTGATCAGCTGCATGTGGTTCATCTTCTGCAGTAGCTGTTGATCAGACTAGTGCTGTTAGCAAGTTTACGTAAACATGTTTTGTTTTTATATATTTCTGATGTTTTTATGTGGTTTTATATTTTATGGTCGTTTGTGACCTCCTACTTTGTGAACCTTTTACTGACACTTGTATATAAATACATGTCTGAATTAACTCATTTGTATATAGTAGTCCCTGTCCCTCTTTTAATAAAGATATAGGACTTCTGACTAGTTGTACACAAGGAGGTGTACTCGCCTGCAGACTGAGTGTGTCTCAAGGAGCAGTCTGATCCAGGTGGGAGATTTCCCGGAGGAGGAGCATCTGCTATTATATTACAAGTGTCTTTAACATACCTCACACGTTTGAGGTGAATCACGTGAGTGTGCTGTACATCTTTTTATTTTGAAGTCACCCAGTTTGTCATTTATTGCACTAGGTGCAGCCCCCATGTGCTTGTCTTTTCTCTATTCCATATATATATATATATATATATATATATATATATTTATATATATATATATATATATATATATATATATATATATATACAGTATCTCAAAAAAGTGAGTACACCCCTCACATTTTTGTAAATATTTTATTATATCTTTTCATGTGACAGCATTGAAGAAATGACACTTTGCTACAATGTAAAGTAGTGAGTGTACAGCCTGTGTAACAGTGTAAATTTGCTGTCCCCTCAAAATAACTCGACACACAGCCATTAATGTCTAAACCGTTGGCAACAAAAGTGAGTACACCCCTAAGTGGAAATGTCCAAATTGGGCCCAAAGTGTCAATATTTTGTGTCGCCACCATTATTTTCCAGCACTGCCTTAACCCTCTTGGGCATGGAGTTCACCAGAGCTTCACAGGTTGCCACTGGAGTCCTCTTCCACTCCTCCATGACAACATCACAGAGCTGGTGGATGTTAGAGACCTTGCGCTCCACCACCTTCTGTTTGAGGATGCCCCACAGATGCTCAATAGGGCTTAGGTGTGGAGACATGCTTGGCCAGTCCATCACCTTTACCCTCAGCTTCTTTAGCAAGGCAGTGGTCGTCTTGGATGTGTGTTTGGGGTCGTTATCATGTTGCAATACTGCCCTACGGCCCAGTCTCCGAAGAGAGAGGGAACATGCTCGGCTTCAGTATGTCACAGTACATGTTGGCATTCATGGTTCCCTCAATGAACTGTAGCTCCCCAGCTCTCAGGCAGACCCAGACCATGACACTCCCACCACCATGCTTGACTGTAAGCAAGACACACTTGTCTTTGTACTCCTCAGCTGGTTGCCGCCACACACGCTTGACACCATCTGAACCAAATAAGTTTATCTTGGTCTCATCAGACCACAGGACATGGTTCCAGTAATCCATGTCCTTAGTCTACTTGTCTTGAGCAAACTGTTTGCAGGCTTTCTTGTGCATCATCTTTAGAAGAGGCTTCCTTCTGGGATGACAGCCATGCAGACCAATTTGATGCAGTGTGCGGCATATGACAGGCTGACCCCCACCCCTTCAACCTCTGCAGCAATGCTGGTAGTACTCATACGTCTATTTCCCAAAGACAACCTCTGGATATGGTGCTGAGCATGTGCACTCAACTTCTTTGGTCGACCATGGTGAGGCCTGTTCCGAGTGGAACCTGTCCTGTGAAACCGCTGTATGGTCTTGCCGACCGTGCTGCAGCTCAGTTTCAGAGTCTTGGCAATCTTCTTATAGCCTAGGCCATCTTTATGCAGAGCAAAAATTCTTTTTTTCAGATCCTCAGAGAGTTCTTTGTCATGAGGTGCCATGTTGAACTTCCAGTGACCAGTATGAGAGAGTATGAGAGCGATAACATCAAATTTAACACACCTGCTCCACATTGACACCTGAGACCTTGTAACACTAACAAGTCACATTACACTGGGGAGGGAAAATGGCTAATTGGGCCCAATTTGGACATTTCCACTTAGGGGTGTACTCACTTTTGTTGCCAACGGTTTAGACATTAATGACTGTGTGTTGAGTTATTTTGAGGGGACAGCAAATTTACACTGTTATACAGGCTGTACACTCACTACTTTACATTGTAGCAAAGTGTAATTTCTTCAGCATTGTCGCATGAAAAGCTATAATAAAATATTTACAAAAATGTGAGGGGTGTACTCACTTTTGTGAGATACTGTGTGTATATATATATATATATATATATATTTATGTGTGTGTATATATATATATATATACAGTATATATATATATATATATATATATGTACATATGTATTTATATGTTTTTATATATATATATATATATATATATATATTTACAGACATATATACACATATAAACACATAGCAGAATATATTTTGAAATAGATATTCCTATATATATCTGTATATATTTATTCCTATATATAATCATCTATATATAGGTGTGTATATATATATATATATATATATATATATATATATCCAATCAGTAGCACAAAAAACGAAGAAGAGGGACAGGATTAAAAATTAAGAACATCAAGTTGTTTACACAAAAAAGGGTAAAAGTACAACTCATCAACATCACAAGACAAGACCTCTGCTACACCGGGTTTTTTTTATTTACTTGTGATGTTGTGATGTTGACAAGTTCTATTTTTACCCTTTTTTGTGTAATAAACTTGATGTTCTTAATTTTTAATCCTGTCCCTCTGCCTCGCTTTTTTGTGCTACTGATTGGATACATATTGGAATAACAGGGGATTCCATTGGCGGTTTGCAGGGGACAGGAGTGAGAGGAGGAAGAGCTGGTATGCTGTGTACTGTGAGTGCCAGGATCATTCAGGCAAGGCGCACTTCAGAAGCTATCATTACAGTTTTCCCAAGGAGAGGAGCACACTGAAGAAGCGGTTACGGGGGGAAGAGGACATAGAGGGGGGTAGTTATCAAGCTGTCTACTTTTCTGGCTTCGCCGGCCCAATACGCCCGCCTAAGCTCGCCTCACATCGCCGCCGCGGACCTGAAAAAATACGCCTAAGTTATCAAATAAAGCTGTCAAAAAGCCGCGGGGCGATGAGCAGTGGACTGTGACAGTTATCACTCATCCGATCTCGCTGCCCTTCGGCTTTTTCCCAGCTTTATTGCTAGCCTGTCACTAAGCACTCACACTAAACTACACTGTTCTACCCCCTATACCGGCGCCCCCGGAGCCTCCCGCAACTCAATAAAGTTACTAACCCCTAAACCGCCGCTCCTAGACCCTGCCGCAACTCTTATAAATGTATTAACCCCTAAACCGCCGCTCCTAGACCCTGCCGCAACTCTTATAAATGTATTAACCCCTAAACCACCGCTCCCGGACACCGCTGCCACCTACAGTATACCTAGTAACCCCTATCCTGCCCCCCCTACACCGTCGCCCTCTATTATAAAATTATTAACCCCTATCCTGCTGATCCCGCACCTCTCCGCAACTAAATAAATAGTTTAACCCCTAAACCGCCGCTCCCTGAACCCGCCGCAACCTATATTAAACCTATTAACCCCTATCCTGCCCGCCCTACACCGTCGCCACCTATAATAAATTTATTAACCCCTAATCTGCCCCCACTACACCACCGCCACTGTAATAAAATTATTAACCCCTAAACCTAAGTCTAACCCTAACCCTAACGCCCCCCTAACTTAAATATTAATTAAATAAATCTAAATAAATTAACTCTTATTAACTAAATGAATCCTATTTAAAACTAAATACTTACCTTTAAAATAAACCCTAATATAGCTACAATATAAATAATTATTATATTCTAGCTATCTTAGGATTTATTTTTATTTTACAGGTACCTTTCAATTTATTTTAACCAGGTACAATAGCTATTAAATAGTTATTAACTATTTAATAGCTTACCTAGCTAAAATAAAGAGAAATGTACCTGTTAAATAAATCCTAACCTAAGTTACAATTACACCTAACACTACACTATACTTTAATAAATTATTCCTAATTAAAAATAAATACTTACCTGTAAAATAAACCCGAAGATAGCTACAATATAATTAATAATTATATTGTAGCTATCTTAGGATTTATATTTATTTTATAGGTAACTTTGTATTTATTTTAGCTAGTTAGAATAGTTATTAAATAGTTATTAACTATTTAATAACTACCTAGCTAAAAGAAATACAAAATTACCTGTAAAATAAATCCTAACTTAAGTTACAATTAAACCTAATACTACACTATCATTAAATTAATTAAATAAACTACCTACAAATAACTACAATTAAATACAATTACATAAACTAACTAAAGTACAAAAAATAAAAAAAGCTAAGTTACAAAAAATAAAAAAATAAGTTACAAACATGTTAAAAATACAATTTTAAGCTACTTACACCTAATCTAAGCCCCCTAATAAAATAACAAACCCCCCCAAAATAAAAAAATGCCCTACCCTATTCGAAATTAAATAAATTTCAAAGCTCTTTTACCTTACCAGCCCTTAAAAGGGCCATTTGTGGGGGCATGCCTCAAAGAAAACAGCTCTTTTGCCTGTAAAAGAAAAATACAACCCCCCCACCAACATTAAAACCCACCACCCACATACCCCTAATCTAACCCAAACCCCCCTTACAAAAACCTAACACTAATCCCCTGAAGATCATCCTACCTTTAGTTGTCTTCACTCAGCCGAGCCACCGATGGAACTGAAGAGGACATCCGGAACGGAAGAAGTTAATCCTCCAAGCGGCGCTGAAGAAATCTTCCATCCGATGAAGTCATCATCCAGGATTCCATCAGCCAATCAGAATTTTCCTACCTTAATTCCGATTGGCTGATAGAATCCTATCAGCCAATCGGAATTGAGGGGACGCCATCTTGGATGACGTCCCTTAAAGGAGCCGTCATTCGTCGTAGTCCGTCGGTGAAGAAGGTGGTTCCGTGTCGGCGGAAGGAAGATTCAAGACCCGGCTTGGAAGATGACTTCGCCCGGATAGAAGACCTCTTCAGCGCCTCTTTGAAGATGACATCGGCCGGATCGAAGACTTTTCTTCAGCGCCGCCTGGATGATGACTTCATCGGATGGAAGATTTCTTCAGCGCCGCTTGGAGGATTAACTTCTTCCGCTCCGGATGTCCTCTTCAGTTCCATCGGTGGCTCGGCTGAGTGAAGACAACTAAAGGTAGGATGATCTTCAGAGGATTAGTGCTAGGTTTTTGTAAGGGGGGTTTGGGTTAGATTAGGGGTATGTGGGTGGTGGGTTTTAATGTTGGGGGGGGGATGTATTTTTCTTTTACAGGCAAAAGAGCTGTTTTCTTTGGGGCATGCCCCCACAAATGGCCCTTTTAAGGGCTGGTAAGGTAAAAGAGCTTTGAAATTTATTTAATTTAGAATAGGGTAGGGCATTTTTTTATTTTGGGGGGGTTTGTTATTTTATTAGGGGGCTTAGATTAGGTGTAAGTAGCTTAAAATTGTTGTAATATTTTTAACATGTTTGTAACTTATTTTTTTATTTTTTGTAACTTAGCTTTTTTTATTTTTTGTACTTTAGTTAGTTTATGTAATTGTATTTAATTGTAGTTATTTGTAGGTAGTTTATTTAATTAATTTAATGATAGTGTAGTATTAGGTTTAATTGTAACTTAAGTTAGGATTTATTTTACAGGTAATTTTGTATTTCTTTTAGCTAGGTAGTTATTAAATAGTTAATAACTATTTAATAACTATTCTAACTAGCTAAAATAAATACAAAGTTACCTGTAAAATAAATATAAATCCTAAGATAGCTATAATATAATTATTAATTATATTGTAGCTATCTTCGGGTTTATTTTACAGGTAAGTATTTATTTTTAAATAGGAATAATTTATTAAAGTATAGTGTAGTGTAATTGTAACTTAGGTTAGGATTTATTTAACAGGTACATTTCTCTTTATTTTAGCTAGGTAAGCTATTAAATAGTTAATAACTATTTAATAGCTATTGTACCTAGTTAAAATAAATTGAAAGGTACCTGTAAAATAAATATAAATCCTAAGATAGCTAGAATATAATTATTATTTATATTGTAGCTATATTAGGGTTTATTTTAAAGGTAAGTATTTAGTTTTAAATAGGATTCATTTAGTGGGGGGCAGGATAGGGGTTAATAAATTTATTATAGGTGGCAACGGTGTAGGGGGGGCAGATTAGGGGTTAATAAATTTATTATAGGTGGCGACGGTGTAGGGGGGGCAGGATAGGGGTTAATACATTTAATATAGGTTGCGGCGGGTTCAGGGAGCGGCGGTTTAGGGGTTAATACATTTATTATAGTTGCGGTGGGCTCCGGGAGCGGCGTTTTAGGGGTTAATATGTATAGAGTAGCTTGCAGTGGGCTCCGGGAGCGGCGGTTTAGGGGGTAATAACTTTATTTAGTTGCGGCGGTGTAGGGGGGACAGATTAGTGGTGTTTAGACTCGGGGTACATGTTAGGGTGTTAGGTGTAGACAGCCCCCATAGAAATCAATGGGATGTCTGTCAGCAGCGAACTTTTACTTTCGCTATGGTCAGACTCCCATTGATTCCTATGGGATCCGCCGCCTCCAGGGGTGGCGGATTGAAAACCAGGTATGCTGGGCCGTAAAAGTGCCGAGCGTACCTGCTAGTTTTTTGATAACTAGCAAAAGTAGTAAGAATGTGCCGCACTTGTGTGCGGAACATCTGGAGTGACGTAAGAATCGATCTGTGTCGGACTGAGTCCGGCAGATCGATGCTTACGTCACAAAATTCTACTTTTGCCGGTCTCAAGCCTTTGATAACTAAGGCGTATCAGCCTCGCCACAAATACGATGCGGAATTCCAGCGTATTTGAGGTTGACGGCTTGATAACTAGGCCCCTAAGTAAGTTTTTCTCTCAACTTTTTATTGTATTCCATGTGGTACTCGTCCCAAGAGGATTTTGTTCATCTATATGGTGTGTCACAGCTTGATAGTAATAGCAGCATTTGATACCTATTGGATACTATGTGAAAATATGACTGACAGCTTATGCACTGAGCGCTGTAAAGGGGGTAATTTGTTGTTTTTCTATGATATATATATATATATATAGTACCAAAATACCATCAGCTATATGTAGATAGATGTATTTATGAATAAATAGAAAGTGAAATATTCATACTTTCATGTCGGGTTACGACACTTGAGAATATGCAATTGGCTTTGTGAGTAGGATGTTAGCCTTTTTTTCCCAGCTTTTTGCTCCACTTTCTTCTATGGGGGAATAATTATTGTGAGCAAAAATAAAGCAACATTTTTAGATCTAAATATATTTAAAGAGGGCAATGAAATTCACACTAATGTTCACCGTAAAAAACAGCTACGAATAGCTTATTACACGCTGAAGGTCACCACCCACAATCTCAGAAAAATGGAATCCCAGTTGGGACTTAAAAGATGCTGTTCATCATTAGAATCCTTTGAGGAACAAGCAAAAGAAATGACTGTGAGATTTATCTCCAGAGGTTATTCTAAAAAACAAGTTAAAAAAGCATGGGTAAGAGCTCGGCATACAGCGAGGAATGACCTTTTATACAGCCACAAAGATGCATCAAAGGATGAGAATCATGCCAGGTTGGTAACACAATATAATTCACATTGGAAGAAGTTACAAAGTATTTTAAAAACTCACTGGCATATTCTATCAAGTGATGCATCTTTAGCGGGCTGCATTTCACAATATCCCTTATTGACTGCTAAAAGAGCACCAAATATAAGAGATAGATTGGTACACAGTGAATACAAGAGAGAACCGAGTACAAATAGGTTATCGTCAGCACGTAACCAAGTAGGATCTGTACCTTGTGGACATTGTGTCTACTGTGTATACATAAAAAGATCAACTAGTTTCTGTACTCCGACAGAGACAGAATATCCTGCACATCAAAGAACGTAATTTATCTACTAAATTGTCCATGCCCCAGATTCTATGTTTGTAAAACAACAAGAGAACTCAAGAATAGGGTACATGAACATAGAGACAATATTAAAAACAATGAGAAAGATAGTCCAGTATCAAGACATTTTAAATCTTGTCATAACTCAGATTACAGCAAATTACAGATGATGGGTATAGAAAAGTTGAAAACAAATTGACGAGGGGGTAACCTTGATAGGATCATTCTACAACATGAATCCCGATTCATAGATTAAATACCCTTAGCCCCAATGGTTTAAATAAGAAGATAGAATATTCCTGTTTTTTTATAGGTGACAGAGAAGCATAGTTAAAATGTGAGGTCTTCATCAATGATTGTGCATACACACTAAAATATAGAAAAGGTATATATATTTCTTTACACGTATACACTGAGCTAATGGGGTTTTAAAAGGACTCAGAGATTTAACATTTTAAACTTTTATGTTTAAGTTACAAGATGAGATTTCCCTTTCCCCTTTAAATTAAACAGACATGGTAACATAAGTTTGTCTGTTAGATCACTGGTGTAAGGTAAAACATCCTCATATTGAAACCCATAGGAATTGGTAAAGGGTATTTAGAAAAAGTTTATGAGGAGTTTTTATACAGTAAAAAGTGATTTAATACTAAAAGAAATATGTATCGATACAAAATATAAATGTGTGTAGCAAAAAGAAGAGCAAGATGAAAGAAAAAGTTTTTCTAGCTTTACATGCCGTAATGTCAGAGATTACCCCTCCATACTCTATTCAAGAGATGCAGAAATTAATGCAATTATTAAGAGAGTTAAAGTGTACCTTATTATTTACTAACTTTTTTATTGTGTTTTAAAAGGTTAAAGATGAATTTGAATTTTATTTGTAATTACGTGTGTACAATGATTTTCAATTATATCAATCTTGCTGATACTGCAGTAATAATATCCATTACAATGTGTTGGCTTTAAGCAATCAGTTCCAATTGCAGTGTATTATGCACAATATGTTTTAAGCAGTCTAAGTTGGCAGTTATAGGAAAGTGCTCCATTGATTAGAGGCGTAACTATGGACATACAACTGAATAAAAAGTAAGACAAGCCTCTAGAGAACACATCTGATGAGGCCCCATCGTTAACCTTTAATGGGAGGGGTGAAACGCGTCATGATGAGACATTGGTGTCATCACAGCCACGAGCAGGCGATCTAGGCTACAACGCTGAAACAGCTTAATGGTCTCTCCTGACGAACTGCATGTTAACGGCAAGTGAAGACGCCAACCCACTCATAACAACAAACATTGCGGAACACAGCATTTTCACAGGTGCTGTAGCCCCGTTGAAAGTTGAATAAGTGCATATGGATAAGAGGTGAGGTTTTGGCTTTTAAAGTCTTGCAAATCGTTAGAGAGTTGGCTATCATGTGGGACAAATAACTGATACTTTTGTTGCAATCAGAATCAATTTTCATCTGATACACTGTATACACCTCCTGCCAAGTGGATATAAAGAGGATGTGACCCTAGTTCAATTACAGATGAAAAAGAAAATATATACAGTCATTAGCGCATAGTGCCAGTTGTATATTCAAGAGACTGTAATTAAAACTGAAGCTTCTCACTTTGCAGCCAGTGAGTGTTTCTTAACACTTGAGTGCCTTGCTGGGGAAACTTTTGCATCTGTCTCGCTTGAACAGAAATAGGAAGTTTTATCATATTAAATACCAGAGCGTGTTCTGTACACTCAAGAGCCTGGGATCAATTTGGAAAATTAAAAACGTCCATTATCACGCTGCTCATTTTCTGGGGCCATATATCTACAGGGAGTGCAGAATTATTAGGCAAGTTGTATTTTTGAGGATTGATTTTATTATTGAACAACAACCATGTTCTCAATGAACCCAAAAAACTCATTAATATCAAAGCTGAATATTTTTGGAAGTAGTTTTTAGTTTGTTTTTAGTTTTAGCTATTTTAGGGGGATATCTGTGTGTGCAGGTGACTATTACTGTGCATAATTATTAGGCAACTTAACAAAAAACAAATATATACCCATTTCAATTATTTATTTTTACCAGTGAAACCAATATAACATCTCAACATTCACAAATATACATTTCTGACATTCAAAAACAAAACAAAAACAAATCAGTGACCAATATAGCCACCTTTCTTTGCAAGGACACTCAAAAGCCTGCCATTCATGGATTCTGTCAGTGTTTTGATCTGTTCACCATCAACATTGCGTGCAGCAGCAACCACAGCCTCCCAGACACTGTTCAGAGAGGTGTACTGTTTTCCCTCCTTATAAATCTCACATTTGATGATGGACCACAGGTTCTCAATGGGGTTCAGATCAGGTGAACAAGGAGGCCATGTCATTAGATTTTATTCTTTTATACCCTTTCTTGCCAGCCACGCTGTGGAGTACTTGGACGCGTGTGATGGAGCATTGTCCTGCATGAAAATCATGTTTTTCTTGAAGGATGCAGACTTCTTCCTGTACCACTGCTTGAAGAAGGTGTCTTCCAGAAACTGGCAGTAGGACTGGGAGTTGAGCTTGACTCCATCCTCAACCTGAAAAGGCCCCACAAGCTCATCTTTGATGATACCAGCCCAAACCAGTACTCCACCTCCACCTTGCTGGCGTCTGAGTCGGACTGGAGCTCTCTGCCCTTTACCAATCCAGCCACGGGCCCATCCATCTGGCCCATCAAGACTCACTCTCATTTCATCAGTCCATAAAACCTTAGAAAAATCAGTCTTGAGATATTTCTTGGCCCAGTCTTGACATTTCAGCTTGTGTGTCTTGTTCAGTGGTGGTCGTCTTTCAGCCTTTCTTACCTTGGCCATGTCTCTGAGTATTGCACACCTTGTGCTTTTGGGCACTCCAGTGATGTTGCAGCTCTGAAATATGGCCAAACTGGTGGCAAGTGGCATCTTGGCAGCTGCACGCTTGACTTTTCTCAGTTCATGGGCAGTTATTTTGCGCCTTGGTTTTTCCACACGCTTCTTGCGACCCTGTTGACTATTTTGAATGAAACGCTTGATTGTTCGATGATCACGCTTCAGAAGCTTTGCAATTTTAAGAGTGCTGCATCCCTCTGCAAGATATCTCACTATTTTTGACTTTTCTGAGCCTGTCAAGTCCTTCTTTTGACCCATTTTGCCAAAGGAAAGGAAGTTGCCTAATAATTATGCACACCTGATATAGGGTGTTGATGTCATTAGACCACACCCCTTCTCATTACAGAGATGCACATCACCTAATATGCTTAATTGGTAGTAGGCTTTCGAGCCTATACAGCTTGGAGTAAGACAACATGCATAAAGAGGATGATGTGGTCAAAATACTAATTTGCCTAATAATTCTGCACTCCCTATATAGTTTATTTGGCAGTGATTTGAATTTTATTACAAGACCAGAGACTCCTATTTTGCATATCTTTCTTTACTACTCATACGCAGCCTTTAAAAGTACACAATAACATATACTGAAATACAATAAGAAGCAAACATGAGAGATGCTTATAACCAACAAGAAAAAACAGCCAATCAGAGAAGGGAAATGACTATAAACAGACCACTATACTGTCAAACCTCCTCTTTCTTTTGCTGCTCATCAAGAGATAACTATTCTAACACAACTGTATTTTTTATTATTGAATAAAAAATTTCATCTACTTTTGTCATATTTATATATATATTTATTTCATTTGTTTTTCATATTTCCTTGGTTATTTATTTTGTTTTGTGCCTCATTGTCTTTTGTTTCCTTTTATTTCCCTTTTATTATATTTCCGTTTTTTGTTCATCTGTTTTTTCACACTTTTATTCCCTTGCTGTTCACTTCCTATAGCGTTTTTTAACTTACTTACTTTCCGTTTCTCTGTTGCGGTTTAATCCACCGTTTTTCACTAGCCCCCAAGCCTGAGTATTCAATTCAAGATTTTTTTTTTTTACTACTGCGCACATCGGCGCCGCCATCTTGGGGGCTGTCCTGAGGCTCTCTTCCCCCCCCTCTCTCCTGACGTGTGGAAGAGACGCCTCAGTTCAGCTCCAGTGGCCATACAAGCAACTTTGTTTCGTTCCGGTTGTTGCTTTGGCCTATGGATGTAAAAATGTTTGCCATTTTTCTGATTTCTATTGCCATCTTGTGGCAAATATTATACTCAAATAGCGAAAAAAGGCTCCTTCACAGCTATGCGATTAAAAAGATCTTTTGTTTATTTCTTGAACAGCAGACAAAATTTTCATAAATTCAGCTCAGGATGGAAAGCTTGGGATATTCCCAGTGACCCACTGACGCGTTTTGGCTCACTGAGCTGAATTTATGAAAATTTTGTCTGCTGTTCAAGAAATAAACAAAAGACCTTTTTAATCGCATAGCTGTGAAGGAGCTTTTTTTTGCTATTTGAGTATTACCTGAGTAATCACTGGAGTGCACACACGGCAGCGATTTCCACCACGCCCCACTGCAGGTACTGTGACGGAAGCACGCCCTGAACGTCAACAAGCACACACACGAAGGGGTAGCAGAGACGCACAGAACGCCGAGTAAGGACGAGCCGGGCTTCCACAATAGTGGAGTCTCCAAGGCAGACCACAGGAAATACCGGGTTTGTCTATAAGAAGGGGATGAGTTCAGGACAAAAGGCGAATGTGAGTGTTTTAACCCAAAAGTAAAGTTTGAAATGTGTGAACTGAATCTCTTGAAGGGTGTAATTTATTAAAGTCACTAAGCAGTGGGGTTTATGTATGGACTTGGCTACATAAGCTTTTGGTGTATGTCTAAATATTATACTCACTCTACAGTTTAATAACAAATTGAGTTTTATTAATAGAGTTTTTCCTGAGGTAAATAGGTTCCTACTTTAATATCTGTTATAATTTTTTTTATTTTATTTGCAATTGTTATCATAATTTGTTATATTATATATATTTAATTTATCAGCTGGAGATTAAATTTATAAAAAATTTTCATTTTTGTCAAAAAAGTTTTATATATATATTCTAATATGTATGAAGTCCCTGAAGGGAATAACCCTTTAACTGCACACTCTGTGCAAGTTATGATTGACTCTTCTATGAGTAAGTTATTTAATAAAATGACCAGTTTAATGGGTATCAAGGATTCCAAAAAAAGTAAAAAATTAATTGTCAAATCACGTCAGTTACTTTCTGACACCTTTCCTCACAGCAAAGGAAGCAAAACTGCTGTTAAACTAACCCTGCACCCCAAGGGTCCTCAAATGGGGAATTCTATGGAAATGTTAAAATCAAAATCCAAGTTAAAAAATATTGAAAAAATCCCTTCCTCTAATTGAAATTTTTCAGATGAAAATGACTACACTGACATTAATTCTGATTCCTTTGACAATTCAGACGATTGTAATTTTTCTCCAGCTGCCAAAAAAACACAAAAAGATGAAAAAAAATTAATTTTTTTTAATGAGGTAGAGGAAGATGAATTTTTAGATTGTCTGGGCAACCCAAGATTTAACCGAGATGAATTACACCATCCCCGTTCTTCGGAATGGTGCCCCTCAATTGATATTGCTAAATTTATTGATTTTCAGCTTCGCAAACCCCTAAAGAAGCAAGCCAGAAATAAAATGAGGGCAGAATGTCCTCGCCCCCTCCTCCCAAAAAATGCCGCCCTCACCCCCGAGGTTGACCCCAAAGTCCTAAAATTTATTGGCGCCCCAGGGTACAAATTAAAAAAGGGGGTTGACAGATCTTGGAACATCTGTCCGGATAAGCTTCTAGACACTGTAGGTCCCCTTACTAAATTGTTCGAGTTATCTGAAATGGGAGTTGCTGAAAATACTCCATTGGATCCTTTTGTGGTTAGAGAATGGGTCCAAAGACTCCTTTGTTTTGTTGGTAATACCAACTCTGCCATGTCTCTCGAGAGACGCCGTAACATTTTCAGGAAAATAGACCCGAAGATATGTGACTTTGCTTCAAATAGTATTGCTTCAGACAACAATGGTCTCCTCTTTGGAGACTCGTATTTAAAGGAGTTGAATCAATATGTCAACACCTTTTCCAACCTAAATAAAGAGAAATCCTCAGTGAAGAAAATCTTTTATCCATCTCAGAGTTTCTCAGACAGGGCCGGGAGAGGCAGAGGCTGCTTTCCCGGCCGTCAACCCTTCATATCCAGGTCTCACTACTTCCAAGCTCACCAATCCCAATATCCTCCACAATTCCAATCTCATTATCAGAGGAACTACCAAGAACCCTCAGCTTCCTCCTTTTTTTCCCTTCAAGAGGGCGCCCATGAAACCAAAGAAGTTTCAGGGGCAGGACAAGACCAAGACAAGCTCCAGATATGTTCATTATTTCTTCCTCATGCACTTTTTTCCCCCAGACAGAATTGGTGGCAGAATCGCTTTGTTTGCCCAAAATTGGGTTTCAATTACCTCGGACCCTTGGATTCTTCAGGCATTCTAATAGAATTTGTTTCTCAAACAATTCAAATAAAACGTCCTCACCCTATCCAATTTTCAAAAAACGACGAACTGCTGGTTCAAAACGAAATCTCAACTCTTTTTTCCAAAAGAGTGATTTTGCCGGCTCTATCTCCTAACAATGCTTATTTAAGCAACCTTTTTCTGGTAAAAAAAAAAAAAAAAAAAAATTCAGACCAGTGATAAATCTAAAATCCTTGAACGCTTTTGTTCATTACCATCATTTCAAGATGGAGGGCATTCATCTTTTAAGAGAATGTCTGAGAGAAAACGACTGGTTAGTTCGTCTAGACCTCACGGATGTGTATTTGACCGTTCTGGTTGCTCAAGAACATTGGAAATATTTTACTTTTGGTTGGAAAGACCAATATTGGAATTTTACCTGCATTCCTTTTGGTCTATCCTCAGCTCCTTGGATTTTCACCAAACTATTGAAACCCATGGTAGCTTGGCTGAGACTTCATGGTGTTTGTCTCATAATTTACTTAGACGACATTCTTCTTATGGATCAAGATTTCCTAATTCTTCAGAATCACCTGTTTTCAACAATTTCCTTGTTGGAATCTCTAGGTTTTATCGTGAACAAACAGAAGTCAATTCTCCTCCCTACCAGAGCTTTTATTTTTCTAGGATTTCAAATAGACACAGTCTTATCTACCTTGAGTCTTCCTTCAGACAAAGTGAAGAATATAAAAAAAGAGATTTTGAAAACTTTATCCAAGGAGTCAGTCCCTATCAGGACTATAGCCAGGATAGTAGGGTTTCATCCTCTATTCAGGCTATATTCCCCGCTCCTTTACACTATCGGGAACTTCAGAGATTAAAAATTCTTCATTTGAGAAAAGGTTTTTCCTACTCTCATTTGATTCCCCTTTCTTCAGAAGCCAAGGAAGAACTATTTTGGTGGCTCTCTCATTTGGAAGATTAAAATGGAAAAGCCATTTTTGGCAAGACTCCAGATTTCGTTATCGAATCCGACGCCAGTCTTTCAGGCTAGGGAGCTCATTGCAGTCCCTCCATCACAGGTGGCAAATGGACTGTGGAAGAGAAATGATTCCATATCAATTGCTTAGAATGATTGGCTGGCTCGTTTATAGTCAAAAGTTTTGCCAAATTTTCTTCTCCAGTTTCCATTCTCCTGCGTATGGACAATATCTCAGCGGTACGATATCTCAATCGTTTGGGAGGTACCAAGTCCAGAGATTTATCCAATATAACCAAAGAGTTTTTTCACCTTTGTTTAGACAGGAATATTTCTATCAAAGCAGAGTATATTCCAGGTCAACCAAATTCAGTTGCGGATTGGGGATCTCGCCATTTGACGGATTTCAGCGACTGGAAATTGGACAGGAATATTTTCCTTTCTCTCCAATCTCTCAGGGGTCCCATTTATTTGGATCTTTTCACATCCAGGACCAATTTTCAGATTTGTCCGTATTTCAGTTGGCGCCCGTATCCGGAGGCAGTGGCCATAGATGCTTTTCTCCATCCCTGGCCCCTTCAGAAAGCTTACGCTTTCCCTCAATTTTCAATGATTCCGAGGACAATTTCCACTGTTCGCAGGGATCTTCGTTTAACGATTGTGACCCCCCCTTTGGCCGACACAATCGTGGTACCCCTCTCTCCTCGAGATGTCCATCAATCTCCCGATTCTATTTCGTCACCTGCCTCATCTTCTCACGAACCCGGAGGGCAGTTTTCACAACCTAGTTCTCCAAGGCTCTCTTCTCCTAGTAGCATGGACAATCTCAGGGGACCCAGGTCTCTCCGAGGCCTTTCGGAAGGAGCTAAATCTCTCATCCAAGGGGGTAAGCCTACGTTTGCTAGCAAGCAATTTACTTTGCGGAACTTTATATCTACATAAACAGTACGTTCTTTGAACATACAAAGTCAACGGATCACAGTCTTGTTTTTAAAGTTTTTTGATATGGTGGCAACCTATTTTAAGTTAACAGAGATGTCCGTTTTTAACTAGTATTCATAGTGTCTATTATTTGTGTTGGTTTATGTGTAATTAAAATTGTTTGGCACAAGTCACTTTTTGATATACTATATTATCTTTTCCATCGTTTCTATATCCTATGGTAATATAATGCTGTTATTATAGGTATATACTGAACAATCTGCATTTACTTCTTTGATCTGGACATAATAATATCTGTATCCATCTTTAGCTTTTAGCGTTCTTGTTTCTCTATCTTTGCTCTCATCCAAGATTCCTGGGCCCCAGGGACTCGTAAATGCTACTTCGCAGCATGGTCTAAATGGTCTTGCTGGTGCTTACGGAGAAATTTGGATCCCTTTTCTTCAGATGTAACTGACATTATTAATTACCTGTCTCACCTTTTTGATTCAGGTCTTGCTTACAGAACTATTAATGTGTATCGTTCAGCTATTTCTACACAACATAATTTAATTAATAACCTTTCTGTGGGCAAGCATCCTATGATTTGTAGAGTTCTCAAAGCTATCAGACTAAAACGTCCTCCGGTACCTAAACATGAGTTTTTCTGGGACGTTGATTTAATTATTTTCCCTTTTTAAATCCTGGCCTGATAACGCTTCCTTATCCCTAAAACAACTTTCTGCCAAACTCGCTAGATTTTATTAAAGAAACAGAGACGGGTATTTTCCCACCTCAAATATGTTGTTATATCCCTCCCTTTTGTCATTTATATATTACTAATAAGCTTTTTGTCTTTAACAGTTTCCATCTGAATGCAATCCATTCTTTTTATCTGGATTTAATCCTTCATTTCAAGATACCCAGCCTCCTTTAAAGAGATTTTGGACGACTTTGATTTCTTCTATCAACATCATCAATTCGAAAGAATTCTTCAATCAATTCTTCACCTCTTTGGCTTCGGTGATTTTATGCTGTTTTGGACTTTATTAATATTATGTTCTTTGTGAGCATCAATTAGAAAGAGGGGGTTTGACAATATAGTGGTCTGTTTATAGTCATCTCCCTTCTCTGATTGGCTGTTTTTTCTTGTTGGTTATAAGCAGCTCTTAAGTTAGCTTCTTATTGTATTTCAGTATAAGTTATTGTGTACTTTTAAAGGCTGCATATGAGTAGTAAAGAAAGATATGCAGAATACTCGTCTCTGTGTCTTTAATAAAATCTAAATTATACCTTCAAAGAATTAGGATAATCAGAATTTCCTAGATACATGTGCATGTGTATGTTCTCTACTTAAGGTTATTAGGTTAATATTTTGGTTGTTCATAGGCTTTTTGAGAGTAGCATACTGCAGTATCTAGTTAATATTTCAGTATCTTTTCAGCGTTTATTGCTCTTGTTCGCCTCTCATGCTTTTTAATATTGTGTGTATTGTCTGTTTGGAATTTGGGTGGAGAATAGACGACCCGGACTCCTTGTGTTTCCTTTGTGTATATTTTTAGTAATAAAGCATTCAGACCTTTGTGCAGCCTTGGTCCTTCTTTGATTGAATAGAAAATATATTCAATCCTTTGCTCAGTACTTTGTTTCATATTATTCATAAGGGACTGCTAGCACTTAGGATTCTAAGCATCAGATCATTTGTGTAGCACCACATTTTTATTATTGTTTTCATATATATATATATATATATATATATATATATATATATATATATATATATATATTATATTATATATATATATATATATATATATATATATATATATATATACATTGTACCAAAATACCATCAGCTATATATAGAAATATGTATTTATGAATAAATAGAATGTGAAATATTCATACTTTCATGTTGGATTACCACACTATAGAGAAGGGTCAGATTATATGCCTCAAACGTAATTGCTCGGATGAGGACAGCTAGCTATCAAAAAGAGTCAATGGGTCTTGTAAAACGTCTCCAAGAGAGAGGGTACAATGACCGTGTTATTAATGAGGCTGTTAATTCGGTTAAAGATTGTAAGAGAACCAAACTATTGGGTAAAAAGAAACCCACTGGTACTGCTCTGAACTCAGCAGAGGAAAATGTCTTATTCATTACGGACTATTCTGAACAATATCATAGTATCTGTGATATCATTAAAAGGCATATCCCGCTACTGAAGGAAGACGATGGTTTAGCCAATCTGTCAGAAAAGAACTGTAAATTTGCCTATAAAAGAGGCAAAACTTTGGGAAATATACTGACCCCCATCAAACTTCCAGAGCAGGTGAGAAATGTGTCTTTCTGGTTAACTATGTTTGGTATGTACAAATGCCATAACAGTACTTGTGTAGCCTGCAAAAGAGTAGAGACAGGGGAATGGTTTAAATCTTCGGCCACAAGCTAGGTAAAGTGTAGTGGACCTTAGACTAGTATCACACTAACTGCAATAGGGGTATCAAGGCAACTGCTCAACAGTATATCTTTGGGCACACTGTTGTATTTATATGCTGTCTTTGGTTATACAAAATACCAACTGGGTTGCGCCCAGTTTCAGCCAATCTCAGTGTTTACTAAGAAAGTTTGGAAGGTTTATGCACCTGGTTTATGCTCAATATGGGGACATGGGGACAATGATTCCATGGGGTTAATTACCCTTTGTTTTTTCTTATAATAAACAATGACGACACTACACTACCCCAAGAAAAAAATGGGGGAGTGGCAAATATATAGATGAATTTACATTGTTTCTTTAAGAAGTTCATATATAGGCCTCTATTTATCAAGCTGTCTACTTACCTGCATTCAACGGCCCCAATACGCTCACCTAAGTTCACCTAACATCGCCGCTGCGGACCTGAACACGTTCGCCAAATTTATCAAGAAAGCTGTCAAAAAGCCGCGCACCAAGTACGGGGCGATGAGCAACGGACTGTTGTTAACTAAGAGTCATCGATTTTGCTGCTCTTCGGCTTATTCGCAGCTTTCTTGCTATACTGTCACTAAGCACCCACACTATACTATACAGTTTTACCTCCTAAACCGCCGCTCCCGGAGCCCCCCTGCAATTAAATAAACTTACTAATACCTAAACTGCCGCTCCCGGAGCCCGCAGCAACTAAATAAAATGTTTAAAACCTAAACCGCCGCTCCCGGAGCCCGCCGCCACCTACATTATACATATTAACCTCAATCCTGCCCCCCCCCTACACCGCTGCCACTATAATAAAGTTATTAACCCCTAAACCTAAGTCTAACCCTAACCCTAACACCCCCTAACTTAAATATAATTTAAATAAATCTAAATAAATATTACTATTATTAACTAAATAATTCCTATTTAAAACTAAATACTTACCTATAAAATAAACCCTAAGATAGCTACAATATAATTAATAATTACATTGTAGCTATTTTAGGATTTATTTTTATTTTACAGGCAACTTTGTATTTATTTTAACTAGGTACAATAGTTATTAAATAGTTATTAACTATTTAATAACTACCTAGTTAAAATAAAAACAAATTTACCTGTAAAATAAAACCTAACCTAAGTTACAATTACACCTAAAACTACACTATAATTAAAATAATTAAATAAACTACAATTAAATAAAATTAAATACAATTAAGTAAAATTAACTAATGTACAAAAACCCCCCACTAAATTACAGAAAATAAAAAAATTACAAGAATTTTAAACTAATTACACCTACTCTAATCCCCCTAATAAAATAAAAAAGCCCCCCAAAATAATAAAATTCCCTACCCTATATTAAATTACAAATAGCCCTAAAAAGGGCCTTTTGCGGGGCATCGCCCCAAAGTAATCAGCTCTTTTACCTGTAAAAAAAGAAATACAACCCCCCCAACATTACAACCCACCACCCACACACCCAACCCTACTCTAAAACCCACCCAAAGCCCCCTTAAAAAAACCTAACACTACCCCCTTGAAGATCACCCTACCTTGAGACGTCTTCACCCAGCCGGGCACAAGTGGACCTCCAGAGGGGCAGAAGTCTTCATCCGATCCTGGCAGAAGAGGACCTCCAGACGGGAAGAAGACTTCATCCAGGCGGCATCTTCTATCTTCATCCATCCGGAGCGGAGCAGGTCCATCTTCAATCCATCCGACGCGGAGCATCCTCTTCCATTGATGTCCTAATGAAGAATGAGGGTTCCTTTAAATGACATCATCCAAGCTGGCATCCCTTGAATTCCAATTGGCTGATAGGATTCTATCAGCCAATCGGAATTAAGATAGGAAAAATCCTATTGGCTGATGCAATCAGCCAATAGGATTGAAGTTCAATCCTATTGGCTGATCCAATCGGCCAACAGGATTGAACTCGCATTCTATTGGCTGTTCCAATCAGCCAATAGAATGCAAGCTCAATTCTATTGGCTGATAGAATCAGCCAATCGGAATTCAATGGATGCCATCTTGGATGACGTCATTTAAATCGATGGAAGAGTATGCTTCGCGTCGGATGGATTGAAGATGCACCCGTTCCGCTCCGGATGGATGAAGATAGAAGATGCCGCCTGGATGAAGACTTCTGGCCATATTGAGGTCCCCTTCTGCCCGGATCGGATGAAGACTTCTGCCCCTCTAGAGGTCCACTTGTGCCCGGCTGGGTGAAGATGGCTCAAGGTAGGGTGATCTTCAAGGGAGTAGTGTTAGGTTTTTTTAAGGGGGGTTTGGGTTGGTTTTAGAGTAGGGTTGGGTGTGTGGGTGGTGGGTTTTAATGTTGGGGGAGTTGTATTTCTATTTTTACAGGTAAAAGAGCCGATTACTTTGGGGCAATGCCCCGCAAAAGGCCCCTTTAAGGGCTATTTGTAATTTAGTGTATGGTAGGGAATTTTATTATTTTGGGGGGCTTTTTTATTTTATTAGGGGGCTTAGATTAAGTGTAATTAGTTTAATATTCTTGTAATTTGTAATTTTCTGTAATTTAGTGTTTGTTTTTGTACTTTAGTTTATTATATTTTATTGTTTTTAATTGTAGGTAATTGTAGTTAATTAATTTAATTTATTTAATTGTAGTGTTAGGTGTAATTGTAACTTAGGTTAGGATTTATTTTACAGGTATTTTTGTATTTATTTTAGCTAGGTAGTTATTAAATAGTGAATAACTATTTAATAACTATTCTACCTAGTTAAAATAAATACAATCTTGCCAGTAAAATAAAAATAAATCCTAAAATAGCTACAATGTAACTATTAATTATATTGTAGCTATCTTAGGGTTTATTTTATAGGTAAGTATTTCATTTTAAATAGGAATAATTTAGTTAATAATAGTAAATTTATTTTGATTAATTTAAATAATATTTAAGTTAGGGGGGGTGTTAGTGTTAGGGTTAGACTTAGGTTTAGGGGTTAATAAAATTTATATAGTTGCGGCGGTGTAGGGGGAGGCAGATTAGGGGTTAATAAACATAATGTAGGTGGCGGCAGGGTCCGGGAGCAGCGGTTTAGGGGTTAATAACTTTATTTAGTTGTGGCAGGGTCAGAGAACGGCAGTTTAGGGGTTAATAAGTTCATTAGAGTGGCGGTGGGCTCCGGGAGCGGCAGTTTAGGGGTTAACACTTTATTTAGTTGCGGCGGTGTAGGGGGGGCAGATTAGGGGTTAATAAGTATAATGTAGGTGGCGGCAATGTAGGGGCGGCAGATAAGGGGTTAATAAGTATAATGTAGCTGGCGGCGGTGTAGGGGGGGCAGATTAGGGGTGTTTAGACTCTGGGTACATGTTAGAGTGTTAGGTGTAGACACTACAATAGAATCAATGGGATATCGGGCAGCAGCGAACATAAGCTTTCGTTGCTGTCAGACTCCCCTTGATTCCTATGGCATCCGCCGCCTCCAGGGTGGCGGATTCAAAACCAGGTACACTGGGCCAGAAAAGTGGCAAGCATACCTGGTAGGATCTTGATAACTATTGGCAACTTACAGGTGCGCAAGAGAAATGCTAAAGTATATAGTAAAAATATATATAAAATAATTAATTTTGTTTGCAAACTGAATTAATAATGTAGGGCTCAAAAGGTTTTATATATATATCAAAATTAATTATTTTATCTATATTATATTTGGATGAGTTGTGTGGGTGAAAAATACTTAGATCACCTTTGAGGAGATATAGAAATTTTTGGTTGCTAT
Source organism: Bombina bombina (assembly GCF_027579735.1). NCBI lineage: Eukaryota > Metazoa > Chordata > Amphibia > Anura > Bombinatoridae > Bombina > Bombina bombina. Next base: position 678,835,860 of record NC_069501.1, on the reverse strand, counting down.
CTATATTAAGAAAGCTAGAAGGTTATTATATAACCCCCCTTTTTCACTATATACTTTAGCATTTCTCTTGTGCACCTGTAAGTTGCCAATTGTAATCAACTCTGTTTGGGAATATCTCCTTCTTATTAGGTGTTTGTTGTAAATCATTTTGCGCTTGTCTTTTGAATTTTTTCCAGGATCTTGATAACTTCCAAAAGTAGTCAGATTGTGACGAACTTGCGTTCGGAACATCTAGAGTGACGTAACCATCGATATGTATCAGACTGAGTCCGGCGGATCGTATGTTACGTCACTATATTCTACTTTTGCCGGTCTCTAACCTTTGATAACTAAGGCGAATCAGGCTCACCACAAATACACTGCGGAATTCCAGCATATTTGCGGTTGACAGCTTGATAAATAGAGGCCAAAGTGGCTTCGTTATGGCCCTTCTATTATTTAGTGCCAAACTGTAATAGAACAAATTTTATTTATTTAGATATGTCGATGTTTGGGATCATTGTCCCCTAATAACCGTCATTGAGTATATATGTTCCATAAAAAAACATGAGTGTGTTATGAATTAAAAATACCATTTACCTTATGTTGATAATTAGAATATCTAGGTAATTTGTGAAATTTTTCTAAAAGTTATGTTTGTAAGGATTACAACACTTATTTGCATTTAAAATGTGTATAATCATGTTGCTACAGTTTTTATATTGTTTATTTCTATGTGATTAACTGTCTGTGTGCTCTTTGTACTGCCGCCGTAATGCATTACTTACGCATATGGTGTCAATTAAGAATTGAATTGAATGTCCAATAGGAGGAGACTTTTGTTTTTAAATGGCTGTCCACTTTTACATTTTGTTAGCAGTTTCGAATACGGCAACTGCCGAAACACATCAGCTGCACTACTTTTGCTGACCTCCTGTATCAACAGCCTGAGCTTCCAGGTTTTTACTTTATTTTGAATTTGTATTAATAAAATGTGAATGTTTTACTCCTGGCTGGTGCTCCTTTCCTTTTGAGCCTCATCTATATGGTGTGTCACGGCTTGATGGTAATAGCTGCATTTGATACCTATTGGATACTATGTGAAAAGATGTCTGACAGCTTATGCTCTGAGCGCTGTAAAAGGGGTAATTTCTTGTTTTATATGATATATATATATATACTGTATATATATATATATATATATATATATATATATATATATATATATATATATAGTACCAAAATACCATCAGCTATATGTAGATAGATGTATTTATGAATAAATAGAATGTGAAATATTCATACTTTCATGTCGGGTTACCACACTTGAGAATATGCGATTGGCTTTGTGAGCGAGTAGGATGTTAGGCTTTTTTTCCCATTTTTTTGCTCCGCTTTCTTCTATGGGGGAATACTTATTGCGAGCTCAATATTGTAAGTTCGACTTCTTACGCTCATCGGGTTAGCTCGCAAAGCAATACAGTTTGCTTTTAACTTGCAATCAATGCTCAAAAAGCTTACTTCTAGTGCAGTTAATGCTGATGCAGGAGCTTTAAATACTGCTCTACTTCTAAATAAATAAATACAAACATAAAAACAAGATTTAAAATGTCTTTAATTGAATTTCAGTTTAAAATGCTTGTTTGTTAAACCGGAAAAATAAATTAGATGGGCTACAACACCTTGGAGGTCCATCTTGCTTTTGGTGGGTGATACTGTCTTGTAATCATAGTGTCAAACACACAATCCACATGTAACAAAGCATGATGAATGCGAGTGCCACACTGTGTAAGATAACCATTTCTCTCATGGAAGAGTGCTGCATGTGCAACTTTTCAATGAAAAAAGATGAATAGACATATGCTTCTATGACATTGTGCAACATTAAGATGAGGCTTGACATAATTCTGATTGTAGAATAAGAAGAATGATATTCTAAAAATAGTCCTCAGCAGCAGGGATATTTAGAAAAGTAAATATAGCATCTAAATGGTCTATAGCTTGCATAACAAATATAGCTGACTCCGGTTGTCAACATCTGTCATGCTGTGTGTGATTTCACCAATTCAAAAATTCTCCAGTGCATGTCAAGTGGCCCCTCAAATAAAAGGTTGTGCATCTATCTGCGGGGTCGCAATTTAGGTTTCATTGCCTCATATTCTACAGAACGTGTTGCAGCTAGTATCTTAGAGCTCAACTAAAATATTTTTAATACTATTTACGTTCTTCACCTCTTTCTGTTATTCATAAATGTCTAAACATGTAAAGAATTGTACATACTTTTGACACCTTTTTAAAAAAAACAATAGCACTCACTACAATTTATATACAATTGTCATCAACATGCAGCTGCATTAAATACCATATTTCCCCCTTAAAGTACGCCTGTTCTTTAGGAAAGTTTTGAATATTTAATTTCCACTAGTTTAACCACTTAAGGACCAGGGGTAGCTTTCATTAGAGGACCAACTCATTTTGCACAGTTTTGATATGATTTGAATAAACCAAAAATGTTATATATTAAATTATTTATTTTTGTTAGTTCAAAATAGAAATAAACCCTTTTTGGCCATAAAGTATATACTTCTCAAAATTTCAGTGTAAAATCTTACAAGTTAAACTGTGTATTAAAATTTTATTTTCGTGAATGATTTAAGTAAAATAAATCTCTGTTGATGTATAGAGATTTAGTAATTTGTTTCCTCAGTTTCTAATGGAACACAAGTTGATTTTTCTATTTGATTTCAAAATAAAATCTGAAAAACTGCAGAAAAAAGATGGGAAACACACAACACACACATACAACAAACAGACATACACATGCACACAGACACATGCAACAAACACACATACACACACAGACACACACATACAGACACACATAAACACACACACAACAAACACACATACACACAGACAACAAACACACACACACACATACACACACAGACACACACATTTAAAACATTTTACTGGCAAATGTTGCATTATTTTGTTGCCTTCCTCTCAAAGAACCTCTTTAATATGTGTATCTTATTTCCTTTTTTGGGTTTAATAAGGGATAGATATAAATAAGTTGGAGGAATGGGGATTTGGGGAGCTACACTACAGGGGTGGTCCTTAACTAATGATCGCGGGAGGGGGGATGACTACAGTACAGAAATTAGGGGATCATGGGTATCAGGGAGGTTGCACGGTAAGGGGGATCCTACACTGCATAACATATAAAAAAAAATATTTATTAATAATAATAAAAAAAAGCCTTAAATTTTCATATTGGCAGGCTGTCTGCCAGTACCTAAGATGGGGGTGACCAGTGGGGGTGAGGGAGGGAAGAGAGATATTTGAGAGGGATCAGGTAGGGATCAGGGGGTGGGAATTGTCAGGTGGGACAATTAAAGCTAAAATTAACCATACAAGCTACCTAATTAACCCACTGCCGGGAATAATAGAAGTGTGGTGCGCAACTGCAATTAGCAGCCTTCTAATTACCAAAAAGCAATGGCAAAGCCATAATTGTCTGCTATTTCTGAACACACAAACAGACACACACACAGACAACAAATACACATATACACACACAGACAACAAACACACATACACACAAAGAAACACACACACAACAAACATGCATACACACACAGACAACAAACACACACATACACATACACATTTAAAACTCTTTCTCTTGAAGAACCTCTTTAATATGTTTATCGTATTTCCTTTGTTGGGTTTAATAAGGAATAGATATAAATGAGTTCCTGTACTGATAAAGCAACTAATGTGTCAAGAGTTTATTCTGAAGTCTGTAAGATGCACTCGAGCCTCTCTGGATACAATAGGAAAACACTTTCCAGAAGTAAATTGTGTAAAAGCCGATGTAACAAATAATGAAAGTATAGTTCAGTATTTTAATACTATAGTTTACTAGTAAGAGGAGAAATGTTACTACAATGTTAACGATAAGCGAAGAAAAACAATTTTTTTACCCAACCACTGCAATTTCTTACTATAGTTGATGCCCTCTCACATTACCCACAACATTGTAATAAGAAAAGTGCAATGGCAAAGCCATGTATGTCTGCTATTTCTGAACAAAGGGGATCCCAGAGAAGCTTTTACAACCATTTGTAACATGATTGCCCAAGCGGTATGTAAATAATTTCAGTGATAAACTCAAAGTTTGAGAAAAAGTTTGCATTTGGCGGAGAATTGGTGGCATGAAATATACAAAAATGGGCCTATATCAATACCTTGCGTTGTCTACTTAAAAAAATATATAGTTTTGACAAGGCTCTATTTCTGTTTAAATGGAGTGATAGCAAAAATGTTAAAAATTATATTTTGGGCAAGTTTTTCTCTGAAAGTCCTGGTAGAGAAGAGGTTAATTGATTTAAAATACAAAGAGTGTCATTTATTTTTTATTAACACACACATACACACACACATGCACATGCACATACATGCATGCACACACACATGTGCACACACAAAAATATGCACATGCACACACATACACATGTATACACACACAAACACAGATACCCACACACACATACATGCACACACAAACACAAAGTTTTGACACCACTGAGAAAATGCAAAAATAGTTCAATGCTAACATTTGTTCTTGACCTATTTAATCACATACAATTCTACAATAAGCAATGTGATTCATATTCACACCGATTTCTACATTATACCCCTGGTCATTTTTAACACAATGAATGTGTTACTTTAATTACAATTCTCAGCATCCCTAGTGTCAGTCCATTCTACATCCATTCACGCATTTCTTCTGTAAGACATATCTGACACATTTCTTCCCAATTAAGAATGTGTCAAAAGCTCTTTTAGCCGAGCCCATAAATGTTTTATCAAAGTTATTTAAATGGCGAATCTATTACCACTTCTATGCCTACAAAGAAATAGCACTGACTAGTTTGACATAACGCTTTTGTCCTGTAGCCAAGCCGCTGCTTTTGTACATTGACCATTTCTACTATTAAAAAAAGCTGTTTTGAAACCTGCAATTTTTATAGCATAAAAGGGATGTGAAAGGTCAGTTAGTTAAAAACACCAGCATTTATGGGTGATTACAAAAGAGCTGTTATTATAGTACCTTTTGCACTGTTTGCTTAAAATGCTGTCTGTTAATGGAAGTCACAAATGTCTTCCAAAACTTACAAAAGGATACACAGGTTCTGAAACTGAGCACTGTGTATTCAGAGTCAAATTCCCTTGTTTCTATGTCTGCTTTTTGAGATGGTTTATACATCATTATTATTAGGAGTGTAAAATATCACTTTAACAAAAAATATTTCCAAGTAAACTAGAGGAAAAAAATGTACTTTCTAGTCATTCATCAGCAAAATTATATTCATTGAAGCAACTCTAAATTGACTTAATTTAATATTTTTACTAGCCACAGTATAGTAGTAAAACGTCCCAGCATGCATTTGGATCTGTTTAGCATGAGATACCAACTAAAGGATTCATTTTCAGCATGTTAGGCTACTAAGTATACATTTGTATATTAGATAAGCGATAAGAGCAACAAACTAAAGAGGTCTCAATAGAGACCAGGTTCACTCCTCCTCTACTTGCCCCATCTGGCCCTGGAATCAATAGGTATGTCACTATAAAGGGGCCTGGTCTGCCCCCTGCAATGTGCATTGCCCCTTTGTACCCTCTGCAAAAAAATATTGGATTTTCCTTTACAATATGGTGCCAAAGTGACTATCACAGTGATGCTGCACACATAAACCTGCCAATATTGTTCTACAGGAAGACTGCACAAGAGTATATCATCTGCCATAGACTAACTAGGATGGGAAGATTACTCACAGAGAAGCAACTCCTGTTTCTTCAATGAGGCTGACTAGTTACTCTCTTGAATGGCATCTCTAAATAGAAATCTGTACAAACATAAGGCATTTGCAAATGTGTTATAAATACAACAGATTCGTTTCTCTGTATCTTATTTTTTTTTATTTGATGAAATGTTTATCATATGATTGATAAAAATATGATTTGATGATGTAATATTAATATAGTTATTATTTAGTTCTTTTACCATGCTATATATGTATTTTGTTATACTACTTGCTTGTGGGGGGGGGGGGGTAAATATCAATTTGTAGATTTATGTATTGAAAATGTATTATTATTCTACTACTGTATATGCAAATGAAGCATACCAGGCAACAGGGGTGTCCATAGCTTACAAAAGAATAGAGGTTTAAGCCCATGTGTAAATTTAGTGGCCTTTCTTTAAGCAAAAAATAAAAATATGTTATTAACCCTTTTTCTACCACTAATATACAGAACAATGATTAACCTCCT